>NW_026930960.1:0-46253 GCF_032062105.1 Saccostrea cuccullata
AAATTGGCCCAGTTGTATAGAGAATTTAAATGTAAAAAGTTTTCAGACAAACAGATGGACGACATGTCACGACAGACGTTATACGATAAGGAAACCAGAAAAGCTCAAATGAGTGTTTTGAAAGGGTTACAATATTGTTGCAGTATTTGAAAAGCTGTTTTTTTTCATGCAGAGATATGCATGACCAACATATTCATGTTTTATATTTTCTTTAGTAATTTGTTTGTTTGCTGTGAATACATCTCTCTCGGGAATTTTTCCCTCATATGGAGACACCACCAAATAATAATGAAGACAAGATGTGTTTGTGAAACACTGATGTCCCTGTATGGAAGCCTATGGCGAAGGTTGAAGTTTCTCAAATATATGTCAAACTCAAAGGTCAAGGTCAAAGGGTTCAAATTGTTGGTATCAGAAAAAAGTCTTGTCACAAGGAATGCACATGTAAAATAAGTAATCCCTAGTACTTCCTGTTCGAAAGTTAATTGCCAAGGTTAATTTTTTAAGTGGTTCAAACTCTAGGGTCAAGGTCAAACATATCTATACCTGTTGACAGTTCACAATGAATACACATGTTAAGCATGAAAACCCTGGCACCTACTGATCAAAATTTAGGCCAAGTTTAAAGTTGGGTATTTTTCTTGTAAAAATGTGTATCCTAGGTCAAGCGATCAGAGGTAAAAATTAATGGTACCCAAATAAAAGGTCTTAATTGTCACAAGAAATAAACCTATAAAATGTGGAAGCCATTTGTATAGCCCATCCCACTTAAAACTTATGGGCAAGGTTATAATTTTCCTACAACAAATAGACAGACATAATATAAACACAAGAAACAAAATATGTATAATTAGTCAAATGGAAAAAAATATACTATTTAATACGTTATATCGCGACCACCAATGTGTACCTCGCAGTTATCTAACTTACTACCGCTCTTTTGCAGGGAAGTCAAAAAAAGTCTTAACTTCTGGGGGCAAATGACATTGTTTACAGTAGTGACAATCGAATGATTCGAACAATTTAATGCCGAAATCACGATGTTTTGCCAGATATTGAAATCCAAATAGTAGATTTTCAAATAAGGAAAGTTTAAGAATATTTTTAGAATAATTTTTCTGCTTTAAAATGTGACTATTTTCAATGAAAATTTAACGAGAAAAGTCTGCTTAGTGAATGTAACAATTTAGGATTGGCTCCTCTCAAAAATTGATTAGGCTAGTTCAGCAATTGTTTAGTGAGGTATTCCACCAGGATTTTTTACTTATCTGTCCTTATAAATGCTACAATGATCGATCTTGCTTTGTATTGAATATCAAATTGCCCCCACCCAACAGACGATTCCTACCTCGTTCGCGAAAGAGTTCCGCTAAGTTAAGTAATCGCGATATCAAGTATTGGAATCACAAAATAGATTGTTATTTCAGGGACAGGGGAGTGGGTAGGCAGATTGAACCCCCCCCCCCCCCCCCCTTGGAATTTGCTTTGTTATTTAAACAAGACTATATTGTGACGTCACCTATTTTCGATAGTATCCTAATTTCGATAGGCTTATGTTTTTAACAATAAATCAGAAAACCTTTCGTAATTTTTTGGAACTCTTATCCCAAAATTACCACCAGATGTAAAAAGTGTAATAAAGCCAAAAATATCGAAAATTATGCAATTTAGAGAGGTAAGATTTTATTTTTATTTTTTAAGTATTCAAATCAGCCCTTTTCTCATAATGCCAAAAAATTCACTCTAAAATCATATCTCCTAAGCCTGAAAACAACATTTGATGTTTAAATGTTATCATCTGTTAAAATGCTCTGTGTTATGGCTTAAAAATAGATAAACCTCAGCTTGGGGGCAAACTTCCGCTTAAAAAATGAAGTATGGAAACCTGTTACGGGTATCTTATTTTAAATTTTGACAGCTTAAGTTAAGTTTGGTTTTTCTGTTGATTTATTGTTCGTTTTTTGTAGATATTTTCCATCAAAAGGGGAAATAACAAGAATAATTAAAGGCCAAAGGCTGTGGATAATGCTTTCCTAGCAGACAATGGCTCCTGGCTTGAAATTTCAATTTTATAAAATTTCAACCAAAAAATAAAAAAAAATTAATGTTATAATTAAATATATTTTATTTGTTGTTAAGATTATAGTTGAAAACAGGGCCAATAAATCCAATACCAGAAAAAATTACAAAAAACAAATAAAAGAAAACAAAAACTCACACAAAATAACATAATTCGATGTTTTAATGACAATAACTGTGCGCCATACTTGCTATCGAAATAGGTGAAGTCATTCAAAAACAACTGGGATTATGACGGATCCAACGAAAGTTGAAACAGTACTGAAATTTTTGATTTCAAAAAACAAATAAATGTCTGAATATATTTATTTACTGTTGACTAATAATACATAAATAATTGAGGTGAGAAAAACATAGATGCCTAGATTAAATTTTTAACTAAAGTTTTACACTATCGAAAACCGGTAACGCCAGGATATACTGAAGCAAATAAAAAATATCTTTGGACATCCTCCCCTAACTTAGAAAACATTGACCCCACTATCATTGTATTTATTTTGTTTATTTGTTTTCAGTTTATGAGTTTTTTTTTTTCTCCTGCTTGTCAGGAAATTCTGGGCTAATTTTTTGACTGAGATGTGAACTCCCCTCCCTACTCCCGAAAAAAATTCTGGATCCACACCAGTATTGGCAGTAACTGAATGTCACATCAACAACGGGAGATAACTTCACAACATGAAATTCGTCTAGTGTGGCATGCGATAACTCTTTTCCAATCTTTTTTGAAATTTAACCTAATCGTTTGGGTTTATTTTACCCCCACTATACTTAAACTTGTACTTACTGACCTCCATAGGTCTTGTCACTTATAAATATAAATCCAATTATAACACAAAATGAATTAATCCAATGCACACCACACTGCAGCATGTTCTAATGTAGCCTGGTTCCCTGTCCCTGTTTTGCTTCGTGTACTCCGCGTCACTAGGTCTCCTGCCTTGGTAAGGATGAGCCAGGGGACCAGGCTAGTTCTAATGCTATTCCATTTGGAAAACCTCGTGCCGTCGATTCCGTCACCTTATCAGATGAAATGGGAATCGGCCGAGGTGTACCAATCGAGTAATCTAAAAAATATGATAATGGGTGACGCAACGTGATGTGATGTAGAATTTACATGTGAAGAACAAATTTTAAATTAATTCATAACAAACAATGTTTTAAAAAAACTGTTCCATCTAGCCTATTCCCAAAAGTATGTACTGTGTGATTGTGGTGTCGAGGGGGGGGGGATTAGTAAATTTAAAAAGGTCCTATTATGAGCAAAACATTTATCAAAATCTAATTTACATCATTAATAGAATGCCCCTCCCCCACTTTTTTTCCCAACATTACCTGTACTATAAGAAAATGTCCATTGAAAAGATGGTTGTCCCCCCCACTTTTTACCACAGTATATACATAGCAAGGAAATATGGGAAAAAATTGGAAGTGAAAAGTAATTTTGCCTTGAAAAAGGTGGCCGCTTTCCCCCCCCCCCCCCATTTCATTTTTTTTTTTTATTTGCTTGTTCATTTTTTTAAGGTAAGTATAAAAAATTTTCTCAGGTTGGCCCCCCCCCACTTTCAAAAACGATGCTACGTGCCTGTAGTGTATAGAATTATTTTGAGGTTTTCCTTGGTAAGCCGCCCGGAGGATTGTGTAGTTAGAGGCAAACACCGTAGTGCGGGTATTACTGTCTCACGACAGCATATTTAGTTAAAACTTGTTTACATTTCTAATCCTCTTTTTGAAATTAATTCACTAGTACTATTGTCTAGTTCTTTCTTGTAGAAGTGATGTTCATGCATGCACTGATTAGAACTTGATATGTGCAAAATAACTTAAGGAAAAATAAAACCCTTCTTATACCCTGAGATTCGGAAACTTATTTTCTTTTGGAACATCCTCATTGTCCTCCGACTTTATTGAGTCTTCCCCGTTATCATCCGGTTTTCCGACATAACTTGAACCAAGGTTCTGATTTCCAAAGCGTGTTTCACTTGTTGGGTTAAAAGATGAAGAACTCTAAAATAATAAAAGTAATGTTCAAACCCCTCCTTTTTAAAATCTATCTGTCTAGGCATTGATAAGAAAAAACTACTTAAGTTTATAGATCAACACAAATTATTATTTTTTAAGTTAGCTAGTTTAGATGAATTTAATGCAAACCTTTATAATTCCTTCAGATTTTGCTGACATTTTTATTCATTAAAATAATGAACATTTGAACATTCACTCTGAAATATCCAAAACACTGTTTTCTATTGAACATTAAATCCTTTCAGAAATAGGACTCCAATGGTTAATTTTTGCTGAAAGCCTTCAAGGTCTTTTTCTAGACCAGTTGTAAACCAGGAAGAAAATTGAAGAATATTTCAAAACATTTTTCTTCTTTTCATTGTTAGTAAACCCAAAGATTTTTGAAATTGAAAAAGAATCATTACACACTGCACAACTTCTTAACACAGAACACTAAAGAGTCTGTCATTGGGGAGAGGGGATTTAAATACTATTCATACATTGAAAATTCACTGCAATTAAGTCAATGTTTGACATAGCTTCAGTTTTGTTGACAATCATTTTGTTAGCTAGTGGCTGCTAGAATTTTCATAAATATACTGTTCAGCAGATGATCTGGGAAGTATCAGGCCAATACTGAGCAAACATAAAAACTCCTCAAGAGAATACACAACTAAAACTTCAAACCTGATCCCTGTCTCTAATAATCTGTATTAAAGAACAATAATTTTTGTAGTGATCATCTTTGTTGACAAAGGCCAGCACTGTGAGCAGGCAGACTCATGGTTGATAAATATTTGGTCAAGCTTGCATTCTTAGTACTTTCTTAATGTTGTACAATATGTGTACATAAATTGGCATGTTCAAAATTTAGCGCAATCACTGGGAATGGAATATTGGTGTAATCATGAATTAGTGCTTATACACAGGTCCAAGCTGTGTATGTATTTATAAATGATTTGTAGGGAGAATTCATGCATTGTCAGCTAGTGCCAAAACTGCGAAAATATGACCACAATTAGTTTGAAACAGGATCATGGTAGACCCTTAGATTTGATATTCACCATTGTAAATAAAGTTTGAATTCTTTAAATTAAAAGTTTTTTGACTTGTTGGCAAATACTGGACAATTCTTTTTTAAAAAGCTTGCTCTCTTCACAGATGTGCTGGCTTGCTACATTGAAGTACAGAACATTATGTTATAACTCACTGGCCCAGTTTCCTCTGCCTTCTTTCTGCTTTATTCTTTCTTTCCTCCATTTCCCTCTTTCTTTCCTCCCTTTCCTTTTCCTTTCTTTCTCTCTCTTCCTGCTCCCTTCTCAGTCTCTCCTTCCTCTTGATCTCTGTGATCTTCTCATTCCACTGGCTATCACTGCTATGGCCTGCTTCTGCCTGATGTAATGGATCTTCTCCATGTGTGTATTCACACTGTCCTTCATGAAGACCTGAGGATAAAAAAACAACTATCTAGTAAGTTCTGTTACTTTTTGCATTTTGTTGTTAAATTCTTGCACTAGCTTAAAATTAAGACAGAAAATTTAGATATTTTTATAGTGTACCCCTCGCTTGAATTTGTGAAAAGCAGAGGTATATCATGATTTGGGTGTCCATCTGTCTGTCTGTTATGCTTTCCAGAGCAAAACATGGACTTTGCTATTATAAACGATATGGGAGGTGATGGGTATCTTTTAGCTGAGACTGCTCACAGTACCTCTAGTTTAATTTGAAATCTCAATTATGAAACAAAGAGAGCTGATTTGCTTTATAACACTTAATAAAGTCAGTGAATGTTCAAAGTAGACCTGATAATTACCTTGTACTTCCCTATGATATGGTCTCTTAGATCAGAGGGGCACAAAGAGTCCAGTATGGATTTAATGGTATCTTCTCTCTTGTCAGATACTTTGATGGAAAACAATGGTTTGTATCTAAAAAAAAAAAGAAGTATAATGCATTTAAAATTTTTGACAGTACAGTGTAAATAAATTGTACAATTTACATTTTGCAAATACTTTTTGACCCATTCTTAAATTCATCCAAACTTAGTTGCCTTGAAAGACTTAAAGACTAACCCTGTCTTTAATTGTTAAATTTTATTTCAATTTAAATTAAATACACTTGCATTCTTACGAGGTAAGGTGACATGCTAGTAAATAAAACAGACTAAGGGGAAAAATCCTGCATAAAGTATTTTCTTGGTAATGAGAACATAATTCTAATTTTCTGTTTGCCTTTGTACAACAAATGTTAATCTTATTTGCAGACCTTTTGATGAAATCATCCATAGAGATCCTTGCAGAATACCCATCCTTCCTTATTACATATCTCACATTCTATTGTACTTTAGCTGGTCTCGCACCATGACTTCATTGAAGGTGTCTGATGCCATGCTGGTGTTTGGTTTGATACACCTGTGTTACAAACCCAAGATTAAATATAATCAATCCAAAAGAAATCTACATAATGTTCCTAGTATTTCACTTTATTCTAAATTAGTTATGAAGACGTAAACATAATTCTAACCTCACAAAATATGGATCTGCCTGTCTCATCTTTTGCAATAGCTGAGAAACTGATTTCTGAAGAGTGAATAAAAGCACTTGTACATTTTTTTTCAAAGGTATTAATGTAATTCATGTAAGTTTTTTATCTTTAACACTAGAAATATGTCCATAGGACATGAATGCCCCGCCGAGGATATATTAGTAAAGCAACATGAAAATTTGTATGTGTATAAAATTTGATCAGAATATCTTGAATAGTGATGCAGCTGAATTGCTTGTTTGGAAAATATAGGTCAGATCCAGCATCCGAAGCAAGTCTGGTAGTGTCCATCCCTAGATGCATCATCCATGCAAGTTTGGATCAGGTAGGGCTTATAGTTACTTGGGAATGAAAATAAAGGTCAAATCCAGCATCTGAAGCAAGTCTGGTAGTGTCCATCCCTAGATGCATCATCAGTGCAAGTTTGGTTCAGGTAGGGCTTATAGTTCCTTAGGAATGAACCTGCTCCAAAAACTTGAACCTGGTCACTCATCTGGAAAATGTAGGTCAGATCCAGTATCCGAAGCAAGTCTGGTAGTGTTCATCCCTAGATGCATCATCCGTGAGAGTTTCGTTTGGGTAGGGCTTATAGTTCCTTGGAAATGGACCTGCTCCAAAAACTTATACCTGGTCACTCATCGGGAAAATGTAAGTCACATCCAGCATCCGAAGCAAGTCTGGTAGTGTTCATTCCTAGATGCATATCTTTGCAAGTTTGTATCAACATATGAAGTTTGATAACACCATCTTGGTATGTTTAAAACTGAGCTAAACACTAATTTGAGAAAAGTGAGGTCAAGGTCAAAGGAAAGGTCAAGGTCATAAAATGTTGATGCAGTTGCATAGCTCTCATCAATATCTATCTGCATATGAAGTTTGATGAAAAATATCTTGGATAGTTTCTTTGAAACTTAGCTTTGAACAGAGCTAAACGCAAAGTGTGATGGAATGACGGAAGACGGACATGACAAACACTATATGCCCCGGCCATATTCATGGCGGGGCATAACAAAACCATTTCATATCTTGACTGTTAAGAGGAATTTCCATTATTTTTACCTGAAAGTAACTCATCACTGTTTTGTGGTCTTTTGGCATATAGATGAGTTCCGTTGGTTTACCGACCTTCCCATATCTATAAGGTGATTGAAAAGAAGGATGTATAGAACAATACTTAAAAATTTTTTTGGCAAAAGCATCACTTTATAAATGCCTCCCCCTTCTTACTTGTCCTTGAGGGTGCTTCCCAGATCAGCAGCCAGCATCCTCCCCCTGTCTGTCTTTGGTCTGATGGAGGCTCCCAGGCCTGGTACTTTCCTGGACATCCTTATATTGGCCATGGTACTGAAATCAAAATAATTTCATTTATTACTAAATGATAGTACACAATTATGGACTTTAGTGTAAGTTGATTTTGGTTTACTGGTTACAAGGACCCATGTCAAGTGATATTGACCAGAGACAAAAATGATACTGTAAACCAATTATCATTTAAGACAACTTTTATTCACAATTAGTCAGCTCGAATTCTATCAATAATGACTTATAGGAAACATTCGACATAAATACACAATGAAAAAAATAAATGCAACTAGAAGTATTTGTGACAAACATAAAATCGCTAAATTCAGGTATATTTTTCGCTGGCATGCTTGTCAATAAAACTTTAAGTAATAGCGGTGAAGATTAAGGCATTAAGAGTCCTCTTAGATTGTATGCAACTGTTTACTATTTACTCAGTATTACTTACTTAGATATCGTTCCAGTGTCTCCTTTCTTGATGGTAAACAAGTCTGCAATGCAATCGTCTGTGCTTTGCTTCATCACCTTTTCCAGATCCTTGTTCAAACTGTCTCGGTTCTTCTCCAGTATGTTGTTACAGTTGTACCACACCTACAAGCATAAATATTTGTAAAGGTATCTAATAATATTAAACTGTACATCATATTAGAATTTATTTTTTAAATGGTTCATTGCGGAGAAAATTTGTATACCAGCACGGAGACTATACATCTTAGATGTCAGCAGAGCTTACTTTTGATCTCAGTCTCACTGTTCCACAATTAAGGTATGTATAGACAATTGCTTGTATTTTCAATGCATAGAAAATATCTCAAGAGTGCATGTTAACATCAAATGCAGTGTTCAACTGAGTTATGTACTTGATTATTCATATAGAAAATTACAATCAAATCACCCTCAAACTGTAGAAGGGGTAGCATTTTGTAAAACTAGATAGACCTACAGAAAAACAAAGAATAGGCTTTGTACATTTTACCATCAAATAAGCTAGCTCTTCTAAACTTTGACCAGAAATGCTAATGAAAATGAACTTACCACCCCTGCAAAATGTTTGACACCGAATTCTGCCCTTTCACCCCTTGGGAACGTGAGGAGGTTGTGTAAAGCATGACTTTTGTTGAAAGTTTTTTTCAGTCTCTCCACAAACTTCAGATCAGTACCCTGAGCAAACTTGGATTCCTCATCAAGACACGGCCAAATCCCAATTGTCTGCAATAAGTAAAGAATAAAATGTTGTATTTTCAAAAAATGAGTAAAATGTTCCATTGGTGTTTGAAGAACAATGTGAATATATATTACTTTTATTCTAAAAAGGTAATTTGGTCCAAGAAGAATATGAAAAAGGAAAAGAAAAGAACAAGAAGAAAACTGACAAAATCAATGTCTACCCTTTGACAGGGAGGCATATTATATAAATACATGTACCAGTTATCAAGCCATTCTTGACTGGTAAAATACTTGATTTTACGATTTTACAAAATCTCTCTAACATTGTATAAAAATATTTCAAAAATGTGTTGGTTTTAAGGATAAAACTTAAAGTACATGTACTTAAAATAGTAAACCAGAGCTATGAAATATGTTGTATATGATACGTACCGAAAGTTCAAATAACTGTATAACATCCAGGTTGTCCTTGAACTCCACTTTATCCTGAGGTATTCCTTCAGAGTCATAGATCTGTTTTTCTTGAATGATCACAACTTTGTTCATGAAGTTTTGCAACCTTTCATTCACAACGTTAATGCACATTTGCTCAAAACTATTTGTCTTGAGCTTCTCAAAACCTGCAATGTCTAGAACACCAATCTCTGTGGTTTCCTTCCTTGCTCTGTAACAAAATTCAGCATTTTCTAATTTTTAAAATGAAATTTTTTTTCAATTTAAATATATATATATATATATACTGGTCTTATCAAAATATCTAGAATGAAAGAATCCAGGCAAAGTCTTTTAAAAAAAATTCTTTATAGGGGTTTGAAATTTGACTTGCCTGAAAATTATTCTATTGCTTAAGATAACATTCGCTACATGACCGTTTCTATGTAATCCTTTGCCACTGGTCATTATGGAAAGAGCATATATTATAGTTTAACCAACTTTAAAATACATAAAACAATTTACTCTTTCTTGCGAGGGTGCAGATTGTTGTTGATTTTCTTCACAATCCACCCAAACAGTCTCTCGTACATGTGTTTAGCGAGGGCGTCTCGGCCATCTCTAGCTTGGTCCAAACTCTTAAATACTTTAATTTCTTCACCTGTTTCAAATAAAAAATGAATATTTTATTGATAACCTTAAATTGAATTATAAGTAACTATAAATAACAAATTCAGCTGAAGTACATTGCATGTAAATACATGTATTACATGAGCTTTACAGGTTTTTTTTTTATGTTTTTCTTCATTTAAGTACATTTTAAGTAATCAGTATACATTTAAGCAAACTCATGTGATATTAATTCCATGTTTACAAAACTTTTGAACATTTTGAAATCAGTTTCATTTGGTAAAATGGAAACTGCAGTTTTGTAGAAATTTTACTATGTACATGTAGTACATATTGACTGACAGTATTTACTTTCCATAGAAATTATAAAGTTAAATGTCAAACTCAATACTATTGAAGAAAACGTGTGAAGGTTGAAATGGCTGCATATGTAGTACTGATCAAAAACAGCATTGAAAAAATATTAAAAAACGATTCCAGTAAATAAGCAAAATCCATTTGGTATTTTGTTTGCTGAAACACTAATATACTAATTAAATAAGTACCTTTGTACAACTGCAAATCATTGATTTTAATCCAAGCAAATAAAAATGCATTTTCTTATTTGTTTAAAGCACACACTTTTCCTACTGTGTGAAAAATCTGGATTTTTTTCTAAATAAGCAAATTCAAAAGAAAATCACAATAGCCATGAAAGCTGATTAATTAAAACAAGAGGCCCCTGGGCCTTATAGGTCACCTGAGCATTATTCAACAACTTTCCAGTGACTGAATTTGATCCATGTTTTAAGCCAGATGCTATAGCATTTACAATCTGGTCATCATAACTATACACTTAGCAGTTCCTTAGTTTGGTTACTTTATACCCATAGGCAGGGTAGGGGAACAAAAAATGCATTTCAACTAATCAGTAATATTCAGCAATAATCAGTAGTGCCGCTACCACACATGAACCCTTGACTCTTAGGCCTAGATCCACACATTGCACTATTTTTGGAAAGGCATACTTGCTTTTCAAAAATATTTGATTAATACCAAGGAGCACATTTCAAACAATTCATTCATTTTCAGTACATAAGTACGAGTACCGCCCCCCCCCCCCCCCACTATGGTACAACTGACCCTGGGGCCTTGAAATTTACAATTCTTGAAGATTAGGGATTGCTCATAACTATATAGGTAATTCATCTGCTTAAAACCTAGGAGCAAAGATGAAAATACTCAAAGATTTAATGTTTTTTCACTATACATGTATAATCAATACAGCCCCGCCCTAACACCAGAATCCCTGACCCTGGGGCCATAAAATTCACAATTTTGGCAGAGGCACTCTTGTTCATCATAACTATGTACTTAGTTAGTTTATTTAATACCCAGGAGTAAAGAAGAAGATTTTCAAAGAATTCATGTATTTCCTCTATATAATCAATAGAGCCCCACCCTGACACCAGAACCCCTAACCCTGGGGCCATAAAATTCACAATTTTGGTAGTGGCACTCTTGCTCATCATAACTATGTACTTAGTTAGTTTATATAAAACCTAGGAGCAGAGAAGAAGATTTTCAAAGAATTCATGTATTTTCACTATATAATCAATAGAGCCCCGCCCTAAAACCAGAACCCCTGACCCTGGGGCCATAAAATTCACAATTTTGGTAGAGGCACTCTTGCACATCATAACTATGTACTTAGTTAAATTATATAAAATCTAGGAGCAGAGAAGAAGATTTTCAAAGAATTCATGTATTTTCACTACATAATCAATAGAGCCCCGCCCTAACACCAGAACCCCTGACCCTGGGGCCATAAAATTCACAATTTTGGTAGAGGCACTCTTGCACATCATAACTATATACTTAGTTAGTTTATTTAATAACCAGGAGTAAAGAAGAAGATTTTCAAAGAATTCATGTATTTCCTCTATATAATCAATAGAGCCCCGCCCTGACACCAGAACCCCTGACCCTGGGGCCATAAAATTCAAAATTTTGGTAGAGGCACTCTTGCTCATCATAACTATGTATACTTAGTTAGTTTATTTAATACCCAGGAGCAGAGAAGAAGATTTTCAAAGAAATAATGCATTTTCACTATATACTTATTTAGCCCCGCCCTAGTACAAGAACCCCTGACCCCAGGGCCATGAATTTCACAATTTTGGTAAAGGACTCAATGCTGATTACAATCATGCAAACAGTTTGACTGCTTGATGTCCAGGAGTAAAGAAGAAGATTTTTGAAGATTGCATTAATTTTAGTGGTTTTGGCCCCACCCCCCAGGCCCCAGGGGGGCAGGGACCATGAAATTCACAATTTTTGTTCCCCTTCATCCATAGATGCTTTGTGCCAAATTTGGTTGAAATTGGTTCAGTGGTTACAGAGAAGAAGCTGAAAATGTTCAAAAGTTTACGACCGATTGACGACGAACGACGAACGACGTACGACGGACGACGACGGACAAAAACAGATAGCAATAGGTCACCTGAGTGACTCAGGTGACCTAAAAATATTATATTGTAAAATTTTTATTAGAAAATTTTTTAACAATCATGTCAACTTTAAGAAATTATAAATATTCAAAGCCAAAAAAAAAAATAAGTGCCATATTCCTTAACAATCAAATTAGGCAACTACATGTACTGATCATGAAAGCTGAATTCTTGTACCTGAGTTACCATGACCTGAATGAATTCAAATTCAAATAAATAATTATGCACTAGACTTAATGTGCTTCATGCTGAAAAACTGTATTATATTATTACTGTAAGATATTTATTACAGTACCTTATAACCTAGAGGCCCATGGACCGTAATGCTCACCTTAATTTCCCTGTTCCTAATTTCTTCAGACAATGCATGGCTACATCCCACCACTCGGCCATGATTGGAACAAAGGAATGTAATCTACACTACCTCTACCCCACATTAGTCTTTAGAGTTTGAATTTTTTTCAGAGTCTTGATCATTACCAAAACATAATTTTAAAATGGTATTAAAATTTTCATAGCACTTAATTATTTATAATTACATAATTTTATTAGGTAAGTTTTTTGTGCTTTAAAAAAAATACTGATATGTAGAGACTTAATTTTGTGGATGAAGTACTGAATTGTTGTATGTTTAAAAAGTAACATTTCATGTGGAAGACATGAATTTGCGGACCTCTTCATACCTCCATCCCCCAACCCCTTAAAAAACAACAATTTAACCCCAACACAAAAGTTATGGCCCTATGTAGTGGATTCAAAAAAGTCCTTAACTTTCATCCCCCCTCCTTCCCCAAATTGACTATAGACTCTGCTTGAACAAGTAATATGACATAAAACAATGTACACATATCAATCTTTTCATTTTAATATATATACATGTAATAATTCAAATATGTCACATATCATTTCCAGAACTCCAAGGACTGGTAGATTATATGATACTCCTAAACTGTTCACAATAACCTTACCTGCCATTATTGTAGTGGAAGATATTAGAGCATGTCCGAGTGCTTCACAGTCTACATCTAGCAGCTCAGCGGCTGTAAGGAAATCATTTTAATGAAAGAATCAAAGTCTTCCAAAGGTCTTAATGTCCTAGATATTTCTATCTGGTGTGCTTGATATAAAGACATGCCATACACATTTATTTGAAAATTAAACTTCTAAATCTTACATAATTATATTGTATTGCTATGCAGAATGAGATAAATTGTATTATAAGATAGATGCGTGAATCAACTACTGAAAATTTCAATATAACATATCCAAAATTCATTCTGATTCGATGCCTTTTATACAAAACGCAGATATCTCTGGGAATTATCAAATAGCCTGCCCTAACAGCAAGTAAATTCAGGTTAAAGGTTAGAAATCATCAGAATACAAGAGTAGCTTCAGCCCAATACACTGTCTTACCATGCTCAACCAACTCTGTATCTACAATTTTCAGTTCCCCAGAATTTTTGTCTGTCTCTTGAAATTCTACTTGACTTAGGTGCAAGATGGCTGCCAGCATACAGGTCATGACCTTTCTGTCCTGTTACAATACAATGAATTTAAAAAATGTGAAAAAATAATCCCATATGTGAAACATAGGTAATCCGAGATTACAGAGCTCACCTCCACAAATGTTGTCTTTAAGTAAGGCAAAATCACACAATTAACCAACAAAAAGTGCACATCCCAAAATGAAAATATTTATGCAATTTTGATCTGATACTTCGGAATAGACCTATATAAAAACTTCAAACTAGTTCTTTTTCATGAAATTGTAGTTAAAATCCAGCATCTGAAGCAAATTTGAGTTTTCATCCATTGATGCATCATTTGTGCAAGTTTGGTTTAGGGCAATGTTATATAAGCCTTATAGTTTTTTGGTAGTAGACCTGCACCCTTACCTTTTACCTGGTCCATTATCTGAAAAATGTATGTCGAATTCAGCATCCGAAGCAAGTCCATCAGTTTGCATCCTAAGATGTATCGTCCATGCAAGTTTGCTCATTATAGGGCTCATAGTTACTTGGAAATGAAACCTGCATCAAAACTAACTTTTTCACTTATCCACAAAATGTAGGTCAGATTCAGCATCCGAAGCAAGCCTGGTAGTATGCATCCTTATATGTATCATCCATGCAAGTTTGATTACTAAAGAGCTCATAGTTACTTGGAAATGAATCCTGCACCAAAAAAAATTATCCTGTTCACTCAACCATTAATTGTAGGTCAGATTCAGCATCCGAAGCAAGTCTGGTAGTATGCATCCTAAGATGTACCATCCATGCAAGTTTGGTCATTATAGGGCTCATAGTATCATAGAAATCAAACCTGCATCAAAAACTTTAACCTGTTCACTCAACCTGAAAATGAAGGTCAGATTCAGCATCCAAAGCAAGCCTGGTAGTGTGCATCCTTAGATGTACCATCCATGCAAGTTTGGTCATTATAGGGCTCATAGTTACATGGAAATGAAACCTGCACCTAAAACATTAACCTGTTCACTCAACCTGAAAATGTAGGTCAGATTCAGCATCCGAAGTAAGCCTGGTAGTATGCATTCTAAGATGTATCATCCATGCAAGTTTGGTCATTATTGGGCTCATAGTTACATGGAAATGAGACCTGCACCAAAAACTTTAACCTGTTCACTCAACCAGAAAATGTAGGTCAGATTCAGCATCCGAAGCAAGCCTGGTAGTATGCATCCTTAGATGTATCATTCATGTAAGTTTGGTCATTATGGTGCTCATAGTATCATTGAAATGAAACATGCATAAAAAATTTTAACCTTTTCACTCAACCAGAAAATGTAGGTCAGATTCAGCATCGAAGCAAGCCTGGTAATGTGCATCTTTAGATGTATCATCCATGCAAATTTGGTCAACAAAGGGCTTATAGTTACTTGGAAAGGAGACCTGCACCCAAAACATTAACCTGTTCACTCAACCAGAAAATGTAGGTCAGATCCAGCATCCGAAGCAAGCCTGGTAGTGTAAATCCTTAGATGTATCACCCATGCAAGTTTGGTTAACATAGAGCTTATAGTTCCTTGGAAATGAGACCTACACCAAAAAACTGCACCAAAAATGTTAACCTGCTCCAAAAACATTAACCTGGTCATTCCTCTGCTGAAATTGCAGCATCTGAAACTTTGACTGGTACAATGAAACACACTAGAAGCATCTTCCATGCAAGTCTAATCAATATAGGACATAGAAGTACTTAAAAAGAAAACTGCTCCAAAAAACTTAACCTGGGACACCGACGCCGACACCGACGCCGACACTGAGGGTATTACATAAGCTCCCCCAACTTCGTTGAGGTGAGCTAAAAAGAGAAAATGTTTACAAGACTAACCCCCCCCCCCCCCCCCCCCCCGCCAACACACACATACATTCTCCAGAGAAAAGCAAAAGATCATTATCATGAAATTGGAAAGTAAAAACTTATGCTGCAACTTATAGCTCATCAGAAGTCAAATCAACTTACAGCTTCTGTCATCCCTATCTGCCTCAGAGTTTCCATGTTTTCTTTATACTGTTTGGCATAATGTTGTGTCAATCGTAAATTGTCAATACTACCCAGTAGTATGCTAAAAATAGAGAGAATACATTGAACTTCTTTTTCTGCATGTGTTTAAAGTTTAATTAATATAACGCATGCTACATGCCTTAAAAATTAATCTAAAAATTAACACTTTATTTGCAGTCTCATTTTTACTTGTATGATTCAGGCTTCCGAAGGTACAGAGCTTGCTTTTCCTCCTGTGACATCCCAGCAAGCATTCCATAGAAAATATGGAAATTTCCCTCTCCACAATCCTGGCTTCTTCCTACCACTCTGCATTTCTCCAGCATGTAGTCTTTGATCATGGCTAGAAATATCAATTAAGATTACATGTAAATAATAATTAACATTATTTTACAAGGGATAAGAAAATCAAATTTATCTAAATTGTCCATCCAAAACATAATGTTATAAGCATATTTCACCATGACATACTTAATTAAGCTATTTGCAAGATTTATTGTACTCATCATTAATTTACTGGCCAGCATCATTTCTGTTTCTTTTAATTGCGTAATTCCACTAAGGTACCAGCCAGTACTTGTTCTTACCCCCAATCACTTGTCCATCACCTCTAAAACTCAACTCCAGAAATTTGGCAAATCTACTGGAATTGTCATTCATGATTGTCTTGGCATTCCCAAAGCTTTCCAGTAAGGGATTCACCTATTTAAAAGTAAATATACATGCATATCAATCAGTGGTACATTTTTGAAAGAATGATAGCTGAAATTTATGAAGTTCAGATATGCTTAACCTTCTTCATTTGCAAAGGACTTAGAGGACAGTCCTATATTCACCTTACCTGCATCTTTTGACAAAAAACTGCCAGGTTTATGCCTTAATATTTTTTTTTAAAATATGCATCCAATATAACACTTAAATGGTCAGAGCTGCATGTCCATAAAATTTTTTTTTTCCAAAATATTGCCTAGGATTTCCTGATCCAGGAAGGAGGGGGGGGGCTTTTTCTTCAAAATTCAAGTTGAATATGTTGATATAAAACAAAATTTAAAGGCACAGTGAAGATATTATTGTCTGACTATTTGTCACATGCATCCCTTAATTGTCAACCAAAAACCTTATTTTTGCTTAGATTTGACACTAATGATGTGTTTTTGTGGTGCATATTATAGCAGGTTATGGACTTGTTTGATTAAATACTTTTGGTTGTAAAAATGCTTTCAGAGCTAGGGGACATATCAGTGAGGCATTATGCAATTTTTAACGAATAATAACTTAATTTAGTTTGGCCCCAATTGTTCAATGTGTTGTGAGATGTGTATTGTTTCATTATGTATATAATTAGTAACATTAAGTTTCTTGAACATTCCAGAGTGGTCAACATGTTTGGTCATTTTATCTAGAACATTCTTAAATTTTGTGTATGTCCAGATTGTTCCAGTAATATCATGTTTTAACAATTTCTAGAATATTCTAGATTTATATTACTGTATAAATACCCTGTCAATTCGATGCATAGATACTCTTGTCGTATAAGCATCATTGAGGTATTACTGGGATATAATTTCACTGGGACATTGTGTGCAGCAACGGACACTCTGATGTATGTATTTTTAGATTTTTGCTAAGTTTGTACTTAATGATTTGTATATTACTGTAAATAAATTATTGTTAAGTTTAAACTGTGTGATTGATCTTTGCTGGCATTTAGGGTTATTCTGACCCATAACAGAATTGGGGGCTCGTCCGGGATAAAGAATTTTGCACTTTTGCAGTTTATTGTCAGAATTTTGTTTATTGAACCGTTAAATTTGACTATAAGCCAGCAAATATCAACATGGTATTTTCGGTCACAGACTTTCTTAGTTCACCAAGTGTTCAGGTTTTTGATACGTTAAAAAAGGATGACTTGATCGCATTAGGTTTACATTTTGGGTTAGATGTTAAATCCTAGCTCTCAGAGAAAGCAAGACATTAGAATTAAGGTTGCAAACAAACTAGTAGAAGAAAACATCTTTGAAAAATATGATCTTCCAGAATATACAGTTAAATCAGAATTAGGCTCTTACAAAATGGCAGAATATCAGTTTCAATTAGAGTTAGAGAAAATGCGATTAGAAAGAGAAAAATTAGAAAGAGAAGAGCGAGAAAGAGAAAGAGAAGAACGAGAGCGTGAACGAAAATTTGAATTAGACAAATTAGAAAGAGAAGAACGAGAGCGTGAACGAAAATTTGAATTAGACAAATTAGAAAGACAAGAGCACTTTGAGTTAGAGAAATTACGATTACAGCACCAACCAGAACCGTCATTTGTCAAGAATGAATTTGACGCAGCAAAAAATATTAGGTTAGTTCCGAAATTTCAAGAAAAATCTGTAGACAAATATTTTCCCCAATTCGAAAAAGTCGCAGAGAATCTTAAATGGCCACAACACGTTTGGTCAACACTGTTACAAAGTGTACTGGTTGGCAAAGCAGCTGAGGTATACTCTGCACTAGGGGTAGCTGAAAGTTCAGACTATGAGAAGGTCAAAGCAGCAATATTAAAAGCATATGAATTAGTACCTGAAGCGTATAGACAAAAGTTCAGAAAGTATAGAAAGTTTGATAATCAAACATTTGTTGAATTTTCACGAGAGAAGGAAGATTTATTCGATCACTGGTTTAGATCTAAGAAACTTGATAAAACTTTTGCTAATTTGCGCCAAGTCATCCTGGTAGAAGAGTTTAAGGAATGTGTTCCTCAAGATTTGAAAACACATTTAGAAGATAAGAATGTGAAAACTCTTGAAGAGGCAGCAGTCATATCTGATACTTATGCTCTGTCTCATAAAAAGAATTTTGTTTCAAGATCTCAGACTAGCAGTAATTCTACCAATTCAGACACATATAAAAAGAGTGGTTCAGGGTCTCAGTCTTTCACAAGTTCCCAGTCTCCATCCCAAGGTGGTTTTAAGTCCGGTCCAGGACGTGTTGAAGGATCGTTTGGAATAGGGTCGCTTCCTACTTGTAGTTATTGTAAGAAAAAGGGTCATCTGATCAGTGAATGCTTTAAACTTAAGAGAAAAAATGATTTTGATAAAACTCAACCAAATGCTTGTGCGGCAGTTAGAGGTGATAGAGAAGCCTTAGTTTCGATTTGTTCTGACACTCCTGATGTCCAGGGTTCACAGTCCAGTTCTATTGATTCTATGGAGGATTATAAGCCCTTTATGTCTCAGGGATTTGTTTCACTCGGTGACTCTAGCGAAATAAAACCTGTCCAGATTTTGAGAGATACTGGTGCTGCACAGACGTTATTGTTAGAGGGTGTGCTTCCTTTGTCTGAGCAGACTTCTACTGGTGGGTCAGTTTTATTACAGGGTGTGGAGCTAGGCGTCATTGATGTTCCCCTGCATAGAATTAGTTTGAAGTCAGATTTAGTTACTGGACCTGTTATCGTAGGTGTTCGACCTACTCTTCCCGTTCCAGGCATTTCTTTGTTGCTAGGCAACGATTTAGCTGGTGGAAAAGTTGTACCAGATCCTATAGTTTGTGAGAAAATCACTCCAGATGTCACGTGCGATGATGAAGATGATGACATTTATCCAGCCTGTGCTGTTACTAGAGCGATGGCTAGAAGACGAGAAATGGAGGCAGACCATACTCAAGCCTTTGACGAGACGAATTCCTCTGTTGATATTGATTTGAATGACACTTTCTTATCTGACCTTAATGGCACTCAAACAAACATGGAACCACACAAGATCAAGAAGCAAAAGACGACAGACCTGTTACCAACAGTTGGTGGTGAGGCTGATGAGTTTCATCCACTAGTTAGCAAAGGCAAGGACATCCTCAGCCGAGAACGTTTACTCTCTGAACAACATAGAGACCCAGATATCATTCAACTTAGTAAGAGGGCACTTCCACCAGAAGAGGCTACTAAAGTTGGAGAATGCTTCTATATGAAAGATGGCATCCTTATGCGAAAATGGCGACCACCTGACGCATCTCCAGATGAAGTGTGGCGTGTTGTTCACCAGATAGTGGTACCCGCTGCTTATCGTCGAGATGTCATGAGTTTAGCTCACGATACACCTATGGCTGGTCATTTAGGTATCAATAAGACTTATAATAGGATTTTGAGTCATTTTTATTGGCCTAAGCTAAGAAAGGATGTTTCGAAGTTTTGCAAGTCATGCCACGTCTGTCAGATGGTAGGTAAACCAAATCAGAAGATACCATCTGCTCCTCTCCAACCCATTCCAGCTTTTGAAGAACCGTTTAGTCGAGTGTTGGTGGATTGTGTAGGACCTTTGCCTAGGACCAGATCAGGAAACCAGCATTTACTTACCATTATGTGTACATCCACTCGATTTCCTGAAGCCATACCTCTAAGGAATATAAAGGCAAAGAGCATAGTTAAGGCCCTTACCAAGTTTTTCAGTTTTGTAGGAGCACCCAAGGCAATTCAGTCGGATCAAGGCTCAAATTTTATGTCGGGGTTGTTCCAGCAAGTCATGCATGAATTGGGTATAAGGCAATATAGATCAACTGCTTATCATCCTGAGTCCCAGGGAGCGCTAGAACGTTTTCATCAAACCCTAAAAACAATGCTGAAGACCTATTGTTACCAGTATGAAAAAGACTGGGATGAAGGGGTTCATCTTGTACTATTTGCTGCACGAGAGGCAGTCCAGGAGTCTCTTGGGTTTAGTCCTTTTGAATTGGTGTTCGGTCATACAGTTAGAGGTCCTTTAAAATTGTTGAAGGAAAAGTGGCTGACTGAGACTAGTGATCTTAATCTTTTAGATTATGTGTCTGATTTCAAAGAAAAACTTTACAATGCTTGTAAATTAGCACAAGAAAATTTGAAGAGTTCTCAGATGAAAATGAAAATGTGGTATGACAAAGATGCCAGAAATAGGGTGTTTAAGCCAGGTGATAAGGTTCTTGTATTTTTACCTATTCCTGGTCATCCTTTACAAGCCAGATTTTATGGCCCTTATGAAATTGAAAACAAGATCAGTGATGTAAACTATGTAGTTAAGACACCAGGTCGACGTAAAGAGAAACGGGTTTGTCACATTAACATGTTAAAAGAGTATTTTGAAAGGTGTGACCGAAATTCTGTAAAACCAGTTTCCACTTTAGCCAATGCTAAGACTGTTCAAAATTGTATTGAAAGTGATACGAGTAAAGAAATGAATGAGAAAGAGTGTAATCAGAGTGTCCGCTTGAAAAACTCAGAAATTTTGGCTGATTTTGATGCCAAACTTGGACATTTGAACATTCACCAAAAAGAACAAGTTAAAAACTTGATGAATGAGTATCATCAAATCTTTTCGGATGTTCCAAAGAAAACAAATGCAGCTTGTCATGATGTTATAGTTGGCGACGCTCTGCCCATCAAACAACATCCGTACCGTCTCAATCCAATAAAATTGCAGTACCTAAGAAGGGAAGTGCAGTACATGTTTGACAATGACATTGTTGAACCTAGTAAAAGTGATTGGAGCTCACCGTGTATTCTTGTACCAAAACAGGACGGTTCCTTCCGATTATGTACAGACTTTAGAAAGGTGAATTCTGTTACCAAAACTGATTCATATCCAATACCTAGAATCGATGACTGTATTGACAACATTGGAAACGCGAAATTTGTCAGTAAATTTGACCTTTTGAAAGGCTACTGGCAAGTGCCTTTAACAGAAAGAGCAAAAGAAATATCTGCTTTTGCTACACCAGATGGACTTTACCAGTATAAAGTAATGCCTTTTGGCATGAAAAACGCACCGGCTACATTCCAAAGGATGATTCACTCCCTCTTTCAAGACCTCGAGGGATGCGAGGCCTACATTGATGATGTCATCATATACAGCAACACATGGGACGAACATGTCCGAATCATGCGTGCTTTATTTGACATTTTAGCTAAATCAAACTTAACTGTGAACCTTGAGAAGAGCGAATTTTGTCATGCTTATGTAGAGTATTTAGGTCATAAAGTAGGTCAAGGTTATGTTACACCCATAATGGCTAAAGTGGAAGCTATTGCAAAGTTCCCGATTCCTACAAACAAGAAAGAATTAATGAGGTTTTTGGGCATGGCTGGGTTTTACAGAAAATTTTGTCCAAATTTTTCCTCAGTTGTTAGTCCACTTACAAATCTTTTACAAAAGAGGGTTAACTTTGAATGGACAAAGGACTGTGAAAAATCGTTTCATAAAATCAAATCTGTCCTTATGAGCAATCCAGTTCTGTCAACTCCAGATTTTTCTAAGCAATTTAAGCTTACTGTTGATGCTAGTGATGTTGGAATCGGGGCAGCTTTGTTTCAAGAACATAGTGATAAGGTAGATAGAGTTGTTTCTTATTTTTCAAAGAAACTTACAAAATGTCAACAAAAGTATTCCACTATTGAAAAGGAATGCCTTGCTTTGTTGTTAGCCTTACAGCATTTTGATGTTTATCTGAATGTTACTTTGCATCCAATTCTTGTATATACGGATCACAACCCCCTGACATTTTTGCATAAATTGTCAAACAAGAATCAAAGACTGACTAGATGGAGTTTGTTGTTACAAGAATACAACATAATAATTAAGCATATCAAAGGCAAAGACAATGTTATTGCAGATGCCTTGTCCAGAGTATCATAAACATATTAGATTTTGTATTAATGTACAAAACTTTTATTTTAATAATATAAGTTTTCATTGACATTCAAACTTTTTAAGGGGGGAGGTGTTGTGAGATGTGTATTGTTTCATTATGTATATAATTAGTAACATTAAGTTTCTTAAACATTCCAGAGTGGTCAACATGTTTGGTCATTTTATCTAGAACATTCTTAAATTTTGTGTATGTCCAGATTGTTCCAGTAATATCATGTTTTAACAATTTCTAGAATATTCTAGATTTATATTACTGTATAAATACCCTGTCAATTCGATGCATAGATACTCTTGTCGTATAAGCATCATTGAGGTATTACTGGGATATAATTTCACTGGGACATTGTGTGCAGCAACGGACACTCTGATGTATGTATTTTTAGATTTTTGCTAAGTTTGTACTTAATGATTTGTATATTACTGTAAATAAATTATTGTTAAGTTTAAACTGTGTGATTGATCTTTGCTGGCATTTAGGGTTATTCTGACCCATAACAGAATGTTGACATCTTGTAGAATTCTTACCAATGTACCTTGATAATTCTGTCACTATCGTGTATATGTGTACCTTGATAATTCTGTCATGCAGGTCGCCGGACTCCTCTGGACACATGTGCATGAAGTGCTGCACCATATACTTTGTACTCTCGGTTTTTCCTGAACCAGATTCACCACAGACCAGAATAATTTGGTTTGTCTGGTTCTGACGCATCCTGCTATAGGCCCTTGCTGCCACTTGAAAGACATGTGGAGGCAAATTTGCCTTGAAGTCTCTCCATCCATATTCTTCATGATTCTACAACATAAAAATGTAGGTATATTAACTGAATTTACTCAGACAAACTTTTTGGTATAAAAACAATGACATACATGTACATCTACATAAAATTTGTCAAGTTAATTTTGTTAATGAAAAAGAGTTTGATAAAAAAAAATTAACAAAAAAAATTTAGAAAAGAAATGTTTCTCTCCTTAAACTTAATTAGTTACCAATTAATAAATTAAATTAATCTATATAATAAATTTACTAACAAAATTTTAAACCAACAGCTTTTCAGTGTTGCCCTCAAACATAGGACAGATTTAGTCTAGGATCTGAATTCAACTGCTCTTTTCATCTATACTAGATTAAAATCTGCAACAGAAATCCAATTTTCCCTACTTCAAGACATCTTAAATATAGCATAGTTCACTAACAGTTTGATATGATGTAGGTACAAGTTAATGTCTACTGCAGTCCAAACCATCAATGAAATAGTATAAATGTTATTGTTATCCATTGGTAAATTACCAGCTAGTATCCCTCAATGAACGGTTTAAATGAAAGATTACAGTGCACTTGATTGTATCCATGATTGATATCATTTGAGGATACGAAAAGACATAAATAATATATCATCTAGCAAAATGCCACTTTTCTACACTTTTTTAAGCATGGCTATTAGCATGATACATCATAATTTTCATTTCTACATGTGGCGTGTTGCATGGTTCAACATACATTTGTTGAACAAGTTTCGGAAGATATTTTCCAGCTCTTTCTAATTCTAAATATTAACACTTTAGGCTACAAAAACATAATCCATCGATTAATCTCCAGATATTGTAATTAAAAAGAACATTTTAACTGTCATTTTAAAGTAAAGGTGTAATGATCAGTGATAATAAAATAGTTGAAAATGATGCAACATCTCAAGACCTTTTTTTTAGTTGCTGACGGAAATTCTGTACGTTTTATTGAATTAAAAAAAATAGACTAAAGGGGTGGCCAGGTGAAAACTAGTGGACGATAAAACAATAAGCAAGGAATGCACTGATCTCTGCGAGATCTCGTTGAGATTACTCGATCTGACATGAACTTCATCATGTTTATCACTACCACTACCAGGCACATGGAAACCATGATGGTGGCCCTTAGCGTATATTTATCTCATTAGATATATATGTACTCACAACCTTCTGGGTTTTCTTTTAATTAAAACTGCGCTTTGTTCTCTTTCAAAAAGTTAACTGCATACTTACACTGACCCAAAATTAACTTCATTTCTTTTTCGACTTAAAGTTAACACGCTCGACCAGAAGAAAAAGTTATGACGATTTCTCACCTCCAACACTAAAGATCTGATAAATGGGAAGTAACTCATTACCTTTTTGTCGTACAACGGTAGATCCTTGTAAGGGTTGACGGCTATCAAAATATCACCAACATTGGTCTAAAATAAAAAAGAGAACTCCTATTTTATACATTGTACAGAAAAGAACCTTTTCAAATGCATATTGTATAGGCCCTATATAAAGCGTGTAAGGGGAAAATGATTACATGGCCATTTCATTGGCATCGGAAGCAAATTGAAAGTGGGGGAGACCAAAAAAAAAAACCTGAAAAAAAAACTGGACAGGCAAAAAATAAAAAGAACACTTGAAAACACTTTCTATATACCCGAAAATCTTATTTCGTGGTACGCGTGGTTGAAGGGTTAATTAACATAGTTAAGACTGAACTTCTTCCAGTACTTTTTTTTTTTTCAAACGCTACGTACCAACTTACTGCATGCTTACACTGCAATATACCTATTGGACACTGTTGAAAGTGGGGAGGCTTAACCTACGTCCCAATGCTGAATTATGCGCCTATGTCCTGTTTATCTTTACAAAAAAAGTGGGAGGGCTAAGTCCCCCTACCCCCCCCCCCCCGGTCCCGACGCACATGATTTGACAATTATCAGATCAACTGGAAAGATGGAGGGATAAAAATTAATTGGCCTAGCTATTAAATAGTTATTGTCTTTTCCCTAAAACTTTTAAAAGTGGGAGAAAGTCTAAATTGACCTTAGGACCTATGAATTTACCATTATACAGACTTTTGGTGCAAAGTGCTTGCAGTCAAATAACATCGAGGGGAGGGGACATCCCCCCCCCCTTCATTTTCCACACAGCTTTTACATATGTAACTATTGAAAATGCATATTTAAAGGCTCGCTGTCCCTTCACTTTTTTGCACCATAATCAATTAAAAAAGGTAATGTAGTAATATATGTAAAACATTTGGTACTGAAAGAGCTAGGTTCGCCTACCATCCAACCCCCCGGCCGAGCTTGCCCCCCCTTTTTTTTTTTATTGCAATTTTTTCCGGTAAGGTTTTTTTTTCTCTGGCTACCACCACCCTCCCCCACAGCCCCATTTTCAAAAACGATGCTACGTCACTGCAATGAAGAGTGCAAAGCTACGGTGTTTATATAATCGGTAATATATTAAAATATATTTTAAAACATATTGGGTGTTTGGCCTTTCTTCTGATCTCCACGTATCTTCCAATCTTTTTTCTCATTTATCTCCCCCCCCCCACCCCCAGCGTCCCCTCCTTTGTACTCTCTTCGTGCATGAAATCACGATTTACTTAATTTACATGTACGACCTCAATTATTTCATGTACTTATGTCTCATATAAAAAATATACGTGTTGTAGAAGAAAAACGTATACTGAACAATAGATTGAATATGTGTTCATTATTTATACAAGTCGTGGAATACACGGCAAAGTCAATTATCCGTTTAACTTTAAGAATGTCAAGGCATTTAGTCTATTGATTGAATGCTATAATGTTCTGAAATTAATTGGATATGGGCCAATATACATATATCTATCTGTATATTTATATATTACTTCCTAGTTCCATCAGGTCTTGAATGATTCTGGAATTGGGATGTTCTATTTTATTTTGATTGCATAAATTGCGTAAAAAATTCAGGTCATTATTTTCTGAAACGTAAAAAAAGAATACCATTTTATTTTTAACTTCTTCTTTGGACAATACTTTTTTAGTACTATTAGGAAATCAAAGAAATATTTTTTAGGCCGATATGTGTATTCAGTATATAATTGATCACAGTCAAGATCTTTAAAAAATGACACAAAAACCTAAATTCCTATTCAGGATTTCTACAATTCACTAATGAGATTTTTTTTTTTACAAAAAGTTTATTCTCTTAGCCTTTGAAAACAGACACCTTACACATCGATGCTTTCATGTGCTCTTTAAAGCTACACAACTGCACAAGTGTATTTAAATATATCAAGTACACGCAAACTACGTTTCATTTTCGTAACCTTTTTAATTGGTTTTCCCTATATCCCAAATATAGTCAATTGTTTCTGACTGGGTAGATCTAAATTTAAAAAAATATATCGGAATTGATATTTTGCAATTTCTAACAATGAAGGATATTTTTACTTCCTGGTTTGGACATTAATTCTGGTTACTGAACTCCAAGCAACTGGGAAGAACCTGGAGATCTTGAGAATGTTTAAATCTCACATTTCTCTTTGTTCGATATTAGAAGACCTGAATATATTAATATTTGTATTAAGTTAATTGTACAATATTCTATTACAAATGCATGCATTTCAACCTTTTTGGCACTGTATCATTTTACATTATCATGCACTTAATGCATGAAATTGAAATTGACTTTGTCACGTACTGCATGAGTATCTATTTTAAACATTAATGTTGCCAAATAAAAATTGTACAATCATGTTAGGCGATTTTTATTTGTTTATCAAAAACAAAATGCATAAGCTGTAATTGACTGATAGATCTTGTAATAGCAGTCTAGTATTTGTCTAAAAGAGATAAACAACAATAACTTTCATGCACATGCATATGGTCATCACTAGCAAATCATTCAGGAATATACAATGTACTATGATAGTATATCAAACGCCACAAGTCTTAATGAGTTTGCGCATACTTATTCATTCGATCCCTTAACGGATTTTTTTTTAACCAACAGGTTAAACAAAATGATATGGTATTTCCTTAAATAATTGAAATATCATCTTCAAAAAAATTCCTCTATTATATATAATCTTCTTTTTTAAAAATCACATATTATTTCATTTGTTCTTTATTATTTTATTTATTTTTTTGTACTAAATCTAGAATTCAAGATATTTATTAGAACTTGTAATAATTTTATAAAAAAAAAAAAAATGTCTCTACCATATATAGACAAGCATTGATTGATATATAAATTTCTTTTAACTTATTCAAAGCAATGCAATTCATATCGACTCACAAAATATCAAGAGAGAGAGAGAGAGAGAGAGATACATGTATATATATAGAACCACTCTAAAATGAAAATACTAGAATAACTTTCTTTGTGGTATTACTTACGTAAATTTTATCCTGTTCATATCTTCTTTTTACAGCCTGTAAAATTGACTCCTCCGTGAGATCGTCAAGCTGGGACAGGTCACAATCCTCCATTATCCCGACCCCCAGGGATAATTTCAACCTTATTTTTGAAACTCGAAAAACACGATGACGTCAGAATACGCACCTTCGAAATCGAAACAACGGTAAATCACAATGATAAAGGAATGGGCTCTTTAATTTTTAAAAATCAGAAATTCTTTTTCAAATACTCCAACACAGAAAAGATATTTACAAAGCCATCCTAATTATTTAAAGAAGTCTACATAAAGTATGCAGATATTCTATAAGTCCATTTTGGTAAACATCCAAACACGACCTCGAAATTTTGGCCTGCGAACTATCTCTCGCGACGATCCGCTCTGATGGGCTCTTTTTATTCGGGTATATGCTATTGATAGTCCAGCAAACCTGCAATGTTTGAAGAATGCCTACAGTTGTTATGTATTGGGTTACATTGATAATTTAAACTTTGCAGTTTGCAGTTAAGCTAAACTTGAAACAGGAAGAAAAAAAGATTTAAAGAGAAGATACGGGTGACTGCGCCCTTTCTTTCAGCTATATTGTCTCTATGTATATTTTTCAACAGTACAGCACGTACTAACTACGGGTATTCCCCAAATTAAAAAAAAGAGAAATTACGGGATACTCCCATTCACTCCTTGCTAATCCTCAACTTCACTATAAATTATTTTGTGCAAGGTTCTTTCATAGAAATTAATAAAGGCATCCAGGTATGGAGCTCGCGATAGGGAAAGAGGGTGGTCTCCGTAATAATTTTGCCAATATATATTACTTCTTTGTCTGTGATCTCTCTATAATAACATCCGGTGACCTTTTTTCTGAGGTTGTCAAGACATTTTTGAACAACATGGCTCTCATCCTGACTGACAATAAGATCACAGTCATAGAACATTTTTATGTTGTGTGCCAGTTTGGTTCATTCTCTTTTTCCCACTACACTAATTCCTATCTAAAAGAACATGCTAGACCTGTAAATTTTTTTTTTACATAGATCAAATGTTTGAAAAAGATAATTACATGATATTTACACGTTGGAATTTATCTTTCACAAGCCTTTTTGTGAAACTCTCGGTACAAATAACTAATTCATTCCCAACAGTCAAGTTTTGGTATGGTCGACGAAGCTTGATAAATACGTGTAGCTACATATATTTTTAATTAAACATTTCGTCTTAATTATGCACCCAATGCCTGCATGAGAACACTCTGCTTGATTTAACAACAAAAAAATTGTAAAGGTTTTTCTTTATATTGAGCAGAAAATTGAAATATTCGATTTTAACCGCATGCACATAAAGAGCGCATTTTAAATGCGTTTTCAAACGCTCCTATGCCATATTTCTTTCAAAGGCAAGTTAAGAAGTGCTGATGGGTCGTTTGCGAGTCAAGAGACAAGATAATTTAGATATTATAATGGCGTAAGCTATACATGCTCCACTGTTCACAATTCCTCTATATGCATGTTAAAAGAATATTAAGTATTTTGTCATACCGATTAAAAACACATTTTGAAATACTTAGTTCATAAATTTGACTTTTAAACACTCGAAGCCTTAAGAATTTTCAAATTCTGATTTAATTAATTTTTTAAAGTTTTCCCAGAACCTCTTATTTCAACAATTAAGATGTGTTTGTGAAACACTGATGTTTGACAGCTTTTTGTGAAGATTTGTGTAGTTTTCAAATCAAACTGCAAGATCAAGGTCAACAAATCATATTTGTTGCATTGCTTTGTCATGGTCGAAGGGTTAAAATAACGCGTAATTGTAGCCAGGGAAAGACTGTCGTACGAAAAACACATGTAAAAATAAAAGTCCTTGCAGCAAATCCTCAAAAGTTATTACAAATGTTAAAGTTTTCAAAGTAGGCCAAACTCCATGTCAAGCCAAAAGGTCAATTTGTTAAAATCCAAAAGAAAGACTTTTAACGAGAAATACACTTGTGAAATGAAGGAGCCCTGGTGCTAATTGATGAAAAGTTATGACGAAGATTAAGTTTTTTAAAATTATGTCAAACTCTAAGGTCAAGGTTAAAAGGTCACAAATATTTATACTACAATATTTAATTAAAAAAAAAAAGCATCAATTTTTTCAAAGAGTTATGGCTAACGTGAAAGTTTTTTTTTTTAAAATTGGTCAAACTCCAAGGTCAAGAGTTCATATATGTTGGTACCCATAAAATTAAAGGTCTTGACACAAAAAGAAACATATGGAGATAATGAACAGTATTATCAGAACAAAATCCCATAAACAATACAAAATAGGAGAAGAGTAAAGAGTAAACGTGGACCTCTAAAACATCAGAGGTGGGATCAGGTACCATGGAGGAGTGAGCATTCCCTGCCGACCGGTCACACTCGCCGTGTGCTCCTTGTCATGATCGGGAAATAACGGGAAAATCCGTCGTCAATTCAGTCTATAAATAATGGCCAAGAACAATTAGTATGACACTCGTCAGTCAGCATTTGACTCAATAAATTGCATTTGCTGACAAGGTCATTATATCGACCATTGAACGTACGAAATGATCTGTTGAAATTCTTGTTTCATCAACTTGTTTGTCAATAATATACCTAAATTGTTCATATGCAGACCATGCTCTTGCGTATCGAAATATACTTGTGAAATATGAATGCATAGGTTTCAGCCAAAAAAAGATATGGACAATGTTAACGTTTTTGCGAACAAACAGACAGACAGTTAGACAGACAGACAGACTGACAGGGCAAATACTACATGTATATACATGTACCTGCGAATCCATAATGAAATTTTTTTATTACATTCTTTAAATTTATTAATTTCCAGTTGTGTTTCAATTTGACGAAAACAAACTTTATTTTGTTTTCATAAGCTTGTAAAAGCTATGAAACAAATGACTGTGCTTTACCAATAGTGTATCTAATTGAAACTATTTTAATATTGTATGATATATTTTTTTAATATATTATAACATTATTTCTCTTTTCATATAGATTTACCTCTCTCCTTTTCACAAACTAAAATAAAGACTTAACTTTAAAATTTATACCTGGACAAAATTCCCGTTTACATTTGCACAGATTTTTTTCTCTACTTATATTTCAAATAAGTGCAAAACGGGAACAAACCGACAAGGGGGATCTGCCCAGAGAGCATTCACAACATTTGAAATTCGAGTTAAGCATAGTGCACGTGATTACTAATAAAAAAAAAATCCACACCAGAGCCTTAACCTTGAAAACAAAAAGGAAGACATGAACCACTCATGTTTCAAATTCCCATCAGTCCGGAAAATTTATGACATTTGCTTTAAACTGAAGAAAGGATTTCTACAATTTTTCACAACCAGATGAAATCATATTCTTAAAAAATCAAAATTTGGAAATAAACTGTAATAATCACTGAATTGAAATAATGAATAAAAATATATTATACAAAATTGAAAATAGCTTTTACAATTTTACGGAATTGTTTCAAATATTTCATTAAAAACAAAACAATTAGGTTCACGAATTTCGTACTTATACATGTATATATATTTCTCTTATGGATGCTCCCTTTAAAGGAGGAAAAACCACAGGCACTTGTTTCAGAAATAATTTTTATCCCATAGTATAATAATAACACTTATTATACTATGTGCTAAAAATTATTTCCGAAACAAGTGTCTGTGGGAAAAATCCCTACCTCAGTTTTTGATGATAATTTTTTAGGACAATGTGTTAACAAAAATTTCCCACCTAATTCCAATCAAGTGCGTGTGTACTTCGTTTGCGGACGTGGAGGTACTTTAATTTAACATGTAACCTTGAGAACTAAAACAATACAAAGGGGAAACACGCGACTATTCATTTTCAAATTCTTGCTATCAAAGATATTTATCCTACGAAAGAAAGGTTTTGAAGTGTGGAAATTTGAATATTTTCCCCTTGTCTTTTTCGTAAGGATTTTATCCTTTATTGTAAGTGCTATTTTGTCACACCGACAATAAAAAAAAACTGCATGTGTTACAGATTTAATTTCAGTCCTAAATACATGTACAATCAAAATGTGTAAAAATGGCCATAAGCACCATATTCTCATGGGCGCGTGCACACGTGTAACTGTCCTAGCATTAAAATAGCATAAAACTATATATTATGTAGTATGTACAGTGAAAAACCTGTTCGAAAGTTTAAAAAAAGTTATAATTGACCATTCATTCATTCTTTGGCCAATGGGGAAAAAGGGTGAAATTAGACGGTAATAAAATTATGCAGTATACGAGCACAGGAACTTGGGGTCGGGACCCCCCCCCCCCACCAATGTTCCCTACCCCAAAGTTTCTTCTACTTTTTTAAAAATAAAATATTTACTGTCCTAGCATAAATAAAAAAAATCTATTACACTATAGAGTGACATTTGTCGAGAACAAGGAATGTCAACGGAAGTAATGTCCTTCTAGCTGTTGTCACTCTCGTTTTCTCTCTTCAATGAAGTGCTGACGCCCGCGTGGCGCAGTGGTTAGAGCGTCTTCTCTAGAGTCGCGAAGTAAGGAGTTGATCCTTACGTTGCAGGTTCGAATCCCACTGTGGGACATGGAGACCGGTCCTTCCGATGAGACCGTATAAACCGAGGTCCCATGTCGCAGTAGGTGCTGGCACGAAAAAGATCCCTCCCTCCTCAATGGCCCTAAGTGCCAAGTACAAGAAAAAATTTGCAGCTCTCTACCGGCAAGTGGTGGCGTCTCCATATAATTCTCGAGAGGGACGTTAAACAATATACAATCAATCAATCAATCAATTGATTAAGTGCTTGTCCTGAATGGTCCTACCAGATCATATTACGGCCGCCCAAAACATAATTTCTCTACTAATTAATTGGCTAAAGACTATACTATCACTAGTTGTATACTGCAATATGTTTAAAAATGTTTTCAGCTAAATTTAAAATTGTTTTTCCTAATTTCATTAACTTTAGGAATTGAATGTTGAAGATCACTACAAATACTTTATGGAACATTGACCTCCTCACCTAAAGTCAAAGTCAAGTGTATCTTCCATGGGTTAAAACAAAGGAGATCTGTAGGACATGTCCCTAGAATGGAAAAATTCAGGATTCCAAAAGTCTTACTAATACGGACACCACCAAGAAAAAGACCAAAGGTAAGACCAAAATCCACCTGGCGCAAGACAGTCGAGCGTGAAGTAAATGACCTTCACCTGACTTGGGGAGCGACAGAGACCGTGGAAGCAAAGAGGATAGGTAGGTAACAAAATTATTTCATTGACTTCCTAGATCTACAATTTAAATGCAGAATGAACATAATCATGATAAATGACCTAGAAAAATATTTTAACTAAATTACTGTTTTGCACCAAAAATACACGCACTTCAACAGTGCGGCTCAATCTAAAACGTTTTTCTGACAATTTATTGTGCAGTCCTTCTGATTATTTGCGTTTTACCAATTTTTTTTCTGTTCAGTGTCCATAAATAAATCTGCATCTATTTTTTTTTCTATCAGGAAGAATAAAAACAAGCAAATTCAAGGAATTGTGGTCCCCCACTTTCGGTGTCTTTGTGGGTGAGATGTCATTTTTATGACATATTGTGTGTAATATGAACACCCTATCATATATCATTTATTTAGAAATCATCACTGAACTCCAAGGTCAAAGGGTTAAAGTTCTTGGTATCCAATGAAAAGTCTTCTCACAAGGATTACATATGTGAAGTATGAAAGCCTTAGGCCTTACCATTCAAAAGTTATGGTCAAGGTTAGAGTTTTTTCATAAGTACGAAAAATATCCAAGATCAAGGTCAAAAGGTCAAGGTTGTTGATATCAAATGAAAGGTCTTGCCACAAAGAATCCATTTATGTGAAATATGAAAGTAGTAGTATCCACTGTTCAAAAGTTGTGGCCAAGGTCCAAGTTTTTGAAAAATAGGTCAAACTTTAAGGTCAAGGCTAAAGGGAAATATGAAATATGAAAGTCATAGCTCCACTAAATCAAAAGTTATGGGCAAGGTTAAAGTTTTTTGTGACGGACAGACAGACGGAGAGACGAATGAGATTTAATGTCCCCTCGCTTCATTTAAAAACGATGTCTTTTGAAAGAATGTAAAAAAAAAATTATTAATGTATCATATCTTTTTACTCTTGACTTTTTTTTCAAAACCAATCATGCACTTCTTTACAAAACAAGAAAGAATGCAAGGTTAGTAATGGAAATCCCAAGCACAAGTACTACATGTATAAATGCCACTCGGAGCATCGGAGGAGATACTTTTCGGATATATATCATTTTTAAAAATAAATTATCACAAGACGACCTCGACCGTCCTTATAATATTACGTGTTTCATTCTTAAAATTTCACGTTTTCTACAATAGTATGACATTATATCTCACGATGGGCGATGAACCATTTAACAATTCAACCCGCTGATCACGTTGTAGCATCATTCGAAAATGAAAGAGGAAGAAAAAAGATTTTTTTAAAGTAAAAGTAAAAAGACAAACAGGAAATAAAATAACTTCAAAGAGAAGGGGGCATTTTTCATATCGCAATGTTATATAAACTCGAGCTGGATCAGAATTTTTATCATTTAAGGAGTATTTTTAAGTTTTTTGCGAGTTATTGGTGTGTCACACACCAATAATTCACACTAAAGAAAGTGGGCGCTTTAGATGGCGATTCGGCAGGAATATAGTGGCTCATAAAATGAATAAAAAAATATCATTGATTTATACATTTTTTTCAAAACTTAGCCAATTACTGTGTTGTAGGTAAATGTAAGATGGGCAAATATTCAGTTAAATATGTTTGATTTTATTTGAATATGCACCTGAATATAGCCGTACGAGTCAAATGATGCAAAAATCGACTCTTTTATAGCCGTTTTTCATTAATTTTGTTGTTTCTGGGTCTTCTCTCCATGAATTTTAAATGTGTTATCAGTGTATTTTTAACTGTAAAATTTATTCCAGTTGTTTAAAAAATGGAGAGACGACCCAGAAATACCAAAAATCTAAACTTTTTACATTTATTTTCTGGTAGAAAAGTGACAAAGTCCAAATGTATAGGGCTTTGGCTTTAAATAATGATTTAAATACTACCTATGTATAGTGTTCCGCGGTAGCTACATTGGTTTGTCACTGGATTCGAGCCATAACGAAGCAGTATTTTAGGTTCAAATACAGTAATTTCTTTTCTTTTTTTTTTTCTTTGAGCTTGAAATTTTTGAATTTTAAATACTCATTGAATAAAATAGCAAATTATGTTTTATAAATTATTTTACATTGTTTTATTTTTCAATGCGTTTACATTTTGTCTTTTATAGTGCTAACGTTCTCAAATGGAAATAAACATACATGAACTTGTAACTACAAAGTTACACCTGATGAAATAATATTGAATATATTTTTTTTTTTAAAACTAGCAACTTCGATCTTTCTGTTACATTCAATATTTTCAGTGCATTTGAAAACTGAGCACAAAAATTATTTAGTGTTATTCTATTAGCGTGTATATTCTATTACATGTAAATGTACAGCTGATGTATCCAGCATACTATATAATTATATATTACCGGTAGATAATTTATCTTTGACACCTTTTAATTGAAAAAAATATTTACAAATAAACAAACATAAGACAGAAATCCATTCCCATACAGTTTCTATAAGATGTATAAGATACGCATTAAAACTACATGGTGCTTGGACATTTAAATCTGAATTGTTTCGTGTCAATGAATCCTGCCGACTGCCCATCTAGTGCGCCCACTTTCTTAAAAACATTCCTTATATTTACATTTTACATGTTTGAAAAAAGTAAACTAATCCAAACCAGGTTATACCAGACGGTATTAGTTGGATAGCTATTTTTAAAATTCATCCCTGAATTTTCCGCTATGGGGTAATATTTACATTCGCTGTGTTTTTCTACTAAGCCAACTTAGAAATTGATTGACACAGACTTGCACGTAGGCATATTTTTCACGAAGCGCTAGCGCGCTTCATGAAATATGCTTACGTGACATGTCTGTGTGATTCACACACCAATAACTCACACAAAACTTAAAAACATTCCTTAATTGAAATTGAGTCAAATCATCTTTCAAAAATGCCTTCATATGGGTTTTTAATGTAGCATCAAGCGGATTGATATGTTTTTGACGTAATAAGTCAATTGTGACGTAGGCAACACAGGTTATACGTTTTAGTCAAATTGTTATATTCAATCGAATTACGCGTAACAACCTAAACTAAATTCTTCCTATGATATATAATTATATGTTTTTAAATTTCTTTGGTTGAACTGAATTAAAACTAGTGCTAATTGTAACGGGAACCGTTACAGATGTTCCCCAAACGCTCCCCAACTCCCTTTCGGTGCCATATTCCCTGTAAGCTTCATTAAATCAGACAAACTCTGTGCATTTTTGACTTTAACAACGTTTTTCCAGAAGGATACCAATTATATTCAATTTTTAGCATTGCACCCAAGCGCGTGTGAATGCATGTGCGTTATGACCATATCATCTTGTCTTTCAAGAGTATTTTTAAATATACTCGTTTCAAATGCACGCACGTGCATGCACGTGCATGATGATCATACCTTCTTGTAGGAGTCCCTTACATCTATCTATGTTCTAAATCCCATCCTGTTTGGTTGAAAAACAAGGGAGTTATAGCCATTTAAAGTTTCAGCCAATCAGATTGCAGCACACGTGCATGCGCATAATTTCATGATTTTTTTAATATCATTTTGTAGGATATCCTAATGCATGACTATATTTTAAATTTCAAAGAATTTCGTCAAAAAACAAAGGAGAAATAGCAATTTAAAGTTTCAGCCAATCAAATTGCAGCACACATGCATGCGCGTGATTTCATGATTTTTTTTGCATATCATTTTGTAGGATATCCCAATGCATGACTATATTTTAAATTTCAAAGAATTTCGTCAAAAAACAAAGGAGATATAGCCATTTAAAGTTTCAGCCAATCAGCTTGCAGCACACGCACATGCGCATGCTTTCATGAAAATTCTTATATATCATGCGGTAGATCATTATAATGTAGGACTATGTTCAAAATTTCAAAGGATTATGACAAGAAACAAGAAAGTTATTGATACTTTAGTTTCAGCCAATCAGAGCAAAGCGCACGTGCATGCGCGTGAAATCTTGCTATTTTGACCACGCTATCTTGTCTATGCTACTAATGTATCCTTACATTATGAGTTTCAAAAAATTTCATCAAAAAATAGAAAAGTTACGGCAATATCCATTATATTGGTAATTTCACCTAATGCACGTGCGCGCTCTTGCAAGCACGTGCGCGCAAAATGACCTTTGTTTGGCAACTCTACATAACATGCCTACTAACCCTAAAAAGGTTTCACCTAAGTCGGATGTGTAGTTTACAAGATCACTCGTGGACAAAATTTTCCCAGGAAGAAGAAAAATAATAATAATAACTAGACTCTTGTTGCCATGGCAACAAAAAAGTCTTCCGTTCCTGTATGATACTGTTTGCATTGTTTTTTGTATGTAGAGAAACGTGTACATTATGAAGTAAATTTAACATTGTAAGTAATTAAGTATGTCATTTCGATACTTGCAGTCCTTTGATTTTCACTGCAAAAATGAATGCATCTGTTGTTCTTCTGCATGCATTTTTTTTTTGGGGGTTAAGAAGCATATATAAACTGTCTTAAAATTAAAAAAATAAATGCGGAGTATCTAGAAGACAACGTCTCAGAACTTGCGGTACTTTGATTTTCACTACAAAAATGAAAGAATTCACCATCCTTGATGAATACACATGACAATATTAATACGTGTTTATATGAATTAAATTAATTTTTGCATTCAAAGAAAGATTTAGATGTATATATAAGTCAAAGTAAAATAATATAGTTAATATCCTTTCAGTACTTGTGGTACTATGATTTTTATTGACTGACAGAAATAAGCTTCCATAGGCAACTTATTGTATACATTGATGTTTATGTGTAGGAAAACATGCCTGTTTATACTACATACATGTACATGTACACTTTAGTGAGAAAAAGGTTGGTATCAAAATCAGTCCTCTCAGTACTTTAGGTACTTTGATTTTCATCGCAATTATGTTATCTTACTCCTAATATAAATGAGTCTGTATGTTTTGATTTTTGTATGCAGAAAAACATGTAAATGTAACCTTCTTGTTATTAAAAGTAAGAAATGCCCCTTTAGTACTTTCAGTACTTTGATTTTACAAATGCAAAACGAAAGTAGCCGAAATCTTCAAAACGTGTGATCTGATTTTAAAACAAATTATATATTTGGCTATTGTGGACATATCTCTATTATACCTAGAAATATCTTGAAAAAATTATTTAAAACAAAAAAGTCGAAAATTGACCGAAACACAAATTCACTTCTGGTTCGGACAGGAAGTAACGGAAACACACGAAAACTACGTCAAAACAAAGAGAATATGATGATCTAAGAGTCCTGTAAATTTCACATTTTTACCACAACCTGTTCTTGAGAAAAATTCTGGACAAAAGTCGATTTAAAATTTGGAAATTCGGCCATAACTTCGGCCCGGAAGTGAATATTTCAAAAAACGGAATTTTATATAAACTTCACATATCAGCCTACTATCCTGTAAAAAATTGTGAAAATCTATCCAACCATCTCTGAGAAATCGCGCTCACAAAATTTGGGAGGAATAATAATAATAATAATAATAATAATAAAAAGAAACAATACAAACACTATAAGTCTTCCGTTGTGAACGGAAGACTTAATAATAATAACTAGTGCTAATTGTAACGGGGACCGTTACAGATGTTCCCCAAACGCTCCCCAACTCTCTTTTTGTGCCATATTACCTGTAAGCTTCATTAAATAAGACAAACTCTATGTTTTTGAGGCTTTAATATTTACCTGGAAGTGTACGAAGTTCATTCAAATTTTAGCATTGCATGCGTGCGCATGCGAATGCCTGTGCGTAATGACCATATCATTTTGTCTACACAATCCATATATTTTAATAAACTAAAAATTAAAGTATTTAATCCAAAAGTAATAAAAATACGCTCATTCAAGTGTATTTTTGATTTTGTTCATTTCACGTGCACGCACGTGCATACATGAGCACGGTGACCATACCTTCTTGTAGAAGATCATTACATCTATCTATGTTCTAAATCCCACCCCATATGGTTGAAAACCAAGGGCGTTATACCTGTTAAAAGTTTCAGCCAATTAGATTGCAGCGCACGTACACGCACGTGCGCATGTGCATGGTGACCATACCTTTCTTGTAGTAGTCCATTATATCTATCTATGTTCCAAATCCCATCCTGTTTGGTTGGAAACCAAGGGAGTTATAGCTGTTTAAAGTTTCAGCCAATCAGATTGCAGCGCACGTACATGCACGTGTATCCATGTGCATGGTGACCATACCTTCTTGTAGTAGTTCATTATATCTATCTATATTTCAAATCCCATCGTCTTTGGTTGAAATCCAAATGAGTTATAGCTATTTAAAGTTTAAGCCAATCAGATTGCAGCGCACGTGCATGCACGTGTTTTCATGATAATTGCTATATATCATATTGTAGGATATCCTAATGTATGGCTATAATCAAAATTTCAAAGCATTTCGTCAAAAGACAAAAAAGATATTGAGATTTTTGTTTCAGCCAATCAGAGTGCAGCGCACGTGCATGCGCGTGAGATCTTGCTATTTTGACCATGTCATATTGTCTATACTTCTAATGTATTCTTATATTATGAGTTCTAAAGCATTTCATCAAAAATTTAAAAAGTTACATCTATATCAATGTAATCGGTCATTTATCATGTTGCACGTGCGCGCTCTTGCAAGCACGTGCGCGCAAAATGACCTTCGTTCCGCAAATCTACATTACATGTCTTCTGACCCTAAAAACATTTCACCTTAGTCTGATGTGTAGTTTACAAGATCACTCGCGGACAAAATTTTCCCAGGAAGAAAAATAAGAATAATAATAACTAGTGCTAATTGTAACGGGGACCGTTACAGATGTTCCCCAAACGCTCCCCAACTCCCTTTTGGTGCCATTTTCCCTGTAAGCTTCATTAATTAAGACAAACTCTGTGCATTTTTGACTTTAACAACGTTTTCCCAGAAGGATACAAATTATAATCAACTTTTAGCATTGCACCCAAGCACATGTGAATGCATGTGCGTTATGACCATATCATCTTGTCTACACTATCTATATATTTTAATATACTATATATTAAAGCATTCCGTCTAAAGTAATAAAAACCACTCATTCAAGTAAATTTTTAATTATACTCATTCGCAATGCACGCACGTGCGTGCACGTGCATGATGACCATACCTTTTTGTAGGAGTCCCTTACATCTATCAATATTCTAAATCCCATTCTGTTTGGTTGAAAAACAAGGGAGTTATAGCCATTTCAAGTTTCAGCCAATCATATTGCAGCACACGTGCATGCGCGTGATTTCATAATTTTTTTTTCTATATCATTTTATAGGATATCCTAATGCATGACTATGTTTAAAATTTCAAAGAATTTCGTCAAAAAACAAAGGAGATATAGCCATTTCAAGTTTCAGCCAATCAGATTGCAGCACGCGCACATGCGCATGCTTTCATGAAAATTCTTATATATTATTCTGCAGATCTTCATAATGTAGGACTATGTTCAAAATTTCAAAGGATTATGACAAGAAACAAGAAAGATATTGAGACTTTCGGTTCAGCCAATCAGAGCGAAGCGCACGTGCATGCGCGTGAGATATTGCTATTTTGACCATGCTATCTTGTCTATTCTACTAATGTATCCTTACATTATGAGTTTCAAAAAGTTTCATCGAAAAATAGAAAAGTAACGGCAATATCCATTATATTGGTCATTTCACGTGTTGCACGTGCGCGCTCTTGCAAGCACGTGCTCGCAAAATGACCTTCGTTCGGCACATCTACACCACACACCTATTAACCCTAAAAAGGTTTTAACTTAGTTTGGTGAACAGTTTCTGAGAACACTTCCGGACAAAAAAAGTACCGGAGAAGAAATAAGAAGAAATAATTGTAACGGGGACCGTTACAGATGTTCCCCAAACGCTCCCCAACTCCCTTTTGGTGTCATATTCCCTTTAAGCTTCATTTAATAAGACAGACTCTATGCATCTGAGATTTTAATAACATTTACAAAGAAGTGTACAAAAATCATTTAAACTTTAGCATTGCACGCGTGAACATGTGAATGCATTTGCGTCATGACCATATCATCTTGTCTACACAATCTATATTTTTAATACACTGAATATTAAAGTATTTAATCCAAAATTATTTAAAAAAATACGCTCATTCAAGTGTATGTTTGATTTTACTCATTTCACGTGCACGCACGTGCATACATGAGCATGGTGACCATACCTTCTTGTAGAAGTCCATTACATCTATATATGTTCTAAATTCCACCCCGTTTGGGTGAAAACTAAGGGAGTTATAGCTGTTTAAAGTTTCAGCCAATCAGATTGCAGCACATGTACACGCACGTGTATGCATGTGCATGGTGACCATACCTACTTGTAGAAGTCCATTATATCTATCTATATTCCAAATCCCATCTTGTTTGGTTGAAAACCAAGGGAGTTATAGCTGTTTAAAGTTTCAGCCAATCAGATTGCAGCGCACGTGCATGCACGTATTTTCATGATAATTGCTTTATTTCATGTTGTAGGATATCCTAATGCATGACTATGTTCAAAATTACAAAGGATTTCGTCAAAAAACAAGAAAGATATTGAGACTTTAGTTGCAGCCAATCAGAGCGAAGTGCACGTGCATGCGCGTGAGATCTTGCTATTTTCACCATGTCGTCATGTCTATACTACTAATATATCCTCACATTATGAGTTTCAAAGCATTTCATCTAAAAAAAGAAAAGGTGTGGCTATATCTATTATATTGGTCATTTCACGTGTTGCACATGCACGCTCTTGCAAGCACGTGCGCGCAAAATGACCTTGATTCCGCAAATCTACATAACATGTCTACTAACCCTAAAAAGGTTTTACCTACATCGGAGGAACAGTTTACAAGATCATTCCCGGACAAAAAAGTTCCAGGAAGAAGAAGAAGAAAAATAATAATAATAATAAGAAACAGAGTAAAAACAATATGTTCCCCAACTTCGTTTGGGGAACATAATAATAAGAAACCGAGTAAAAACAATATGTTCCCAAACTTCGTTTGGGGAACATAATAAGGCAGCAAAATTCAAATTCTCATTTCTCTACTAAGATTTTTACATCGGGCTCGGAGTTGGTTTTCTTCAGAAAGACAGGACTGGGTTCAAGGCGACTAGGGGTACCACACCGGTAATTGACCAATCAAAATGAACTTAGTCAATTGTAGGTCCATACATTAAGCCGATTTTCCTTTCTTTTGAGAGTTTTTTTAATTTCCTGCCAGGCCAGTTTGACAACTCTGGTACCTGTGCCTAGGAAATTTTATCTACTCTATAAATAAATAAAGTTTTTTGACAGGAACTATTTCTCCAGGGCATAGGAGGCTACTTCCTGGGGTGCTTTTGTGATGTTTATAAAGACATGGAAAACACGTGGATTTGAGGGTAGCCCTGTTTGCATATGCAAATAAATCAGAAAATGTCGTGTACGTACCCTGGTTTTTTGGTGTCAGCTAATGTGACAGGTATTGTTTAACACCCCCTTATCAATATTTTTTCATGAATTCAAACACGTGAGGTTTTACTGGAAAGAAACGTGTATTGCTTTTTAATATACCGAAACTCGCTATTTCTGGGGATTGTGTAATTCTAAAAAAAATTCAGATAAATTTCAGTGGTGAAATAAAAGAAGAATGCTTGGTATTAAAATATTAATTCATATCAGTAGAATTGAATGCTATTAACGACATCTGGAGAAATAGGCTTTAAAAGGTTTATATCATATCTTTGTTCGTCTGCACTTAAATTTCAAACACGACAGAATTTGTAATTTTTGCCGTAAAAATTCATAATTTCTATATGCTTTAGAGACTTACCGTAAAACTTTCAGGAAACTTTCTATGAAGTCTTTTCTGCACCTTAAGTGAAATTTTATGTCGTTCCCAGGTGTTGATCGAGTTTCAGAGAAATTTTCTACGTTGTTATTGATTTTTTTTTTAAGGAGAAGGGGGGGGGTTGACTTTTTTATTCTAAGCATTTGTTAAAGTGAGTTTGTAAATACATCTACGAACTTGAGCTGGATTGTGACCTTTGGGTCAAGGGGTCAAAGGTCAAGGTTAAAGGTCAAGGTCATCAAAGCATTTCATAAAGAAATATAAAAGTATCGGCCATATCAAGTATACAAGTCATTTGATCATTGCACGCGCGCGAAGGTGCAATGCATGAAAGCTATATCATCGTGACTACACTTTTAATGTGTTTCTATTCTTTGAATTTTGAAACGTTTCATAAAAAAAATTACGACTATATCAAGTAAATCGGTCATTTAACGCATTGCGCGCGCACACGTGCATGCAAGTCCTTGCATTCAAGTTTGATAGTAGCATAATGTAAGAATCCGTCATATCTATTCATATTCTAAATTTCATCCTGTTCTGTTGAGAATCAAAAAAGTTATAGGCATTTAAAGTTTAAGCCAATCAGATCGCAGCACACGTGCATGGGCGTGGTTTCTTGAAAACTTTTATATATCATAGCTTAGGACGTATTAAGGTATGATTATGTTTTAAAATTCAAAGTATTTTGTCAAAAAACAAGTAAGATATTGAGATTTTTGTTTCAGCTAATCAGAGCAAAGCGCACGTGCATGCGCGTGCATGCATGTGCATGATGACCGTAACTTCTTATAGGAGTCTATTGTGTCTGTCTATGTTCTAAATCTTATCGTGGTTGGTTGAAAAACAAGGGAGTTACAGCCATTTGAAGTTTAAGCCAATCAGATTGCAGCGCACGTGCATGCGCATGCTTTCATGACAAATGTTATACATCATGTTGTAGGACATCTTAAAGTATGCTTATATTTTAAATTTCATACCATTTCGTCAAAAAACGGAAAAGATATTGAGATTTTTGTTTCAGCCAATCAGAGCGAAGCGCACGTAAATGCGCGTGAGTTCTTGCTAATTTGACAGTGTCACATTATCTACACTATTAATATATCCTTATATAATGAGTTTCAAAGCATTTCATCGGAAAATGTTAAAGTTATGGCTATATTAAATATATTAGTCATTTCAGTCATTTCACGCGCCCGCACGTGCAGGCGTATGCGCGCAAAATGACCTTCGTTCCGCACACCTACACAACACACCTATTAACCCTAAAAAGGTTTTAGCTCAGTTGGGTGAACAGTTTCTGAGAACACTCGCGGACAAAAAAGTACCGGAGAAGAAATAAGAAGAAAAAAGAATAACTAGTGCTAATTGTAACGGGAACCGTTACAGATGTTCCCCAAACGCTCCCCAACTCCCTTCTCGTGCCATATTCCCTGTAATTTTAATTAAAGAAGGCAAAATCTATGCATTTAAGACGTAAACAACGTTTTCCCAAAAGTATACCAAGTATTTCAAATTTAAGCACTGCAGGCGTGCGCATGTGATTCCATGAGCGTAATGACGATATCATCTTGTCTACACTATTTTACTCATATGCACATGCATGCACGTGCATGATGACCATACCTTCTTGTAGGAGTCCATTATGTCTGTCTATGTTCTCAATCCCATCCTGTTTGGTTGAAAAACAAGGGAGTTATAGCCATTTAAAGTTTAAGCCAATCAGATTGCAGCGCACGTGCATGCGCGTGTTTTCATGACAATTATTATATATCTTATTGTAGGACATCTTAAAGTATGCCTATGTTTTAAATTTCAAAGCATTTTGTGAAAAAAACAGAAAAAATATAGAGATTTTTGTTTCAGCCAATCAGAGCAAAGCGCACGTGCACGCACGTGCATGCATGTGAATGGTGACCATACCATCTTGTAGGAGTCCTTTATGTCTATCTATGTTCTAAATCCCATGCTGTTTGGTTGAAAACCAACGGAGTTATAGTCATTTAAAGTTTCAGCCAATCAGATTGCAGCGCACGTGCATGCGCGTGATTTCATGAAAAATTTTAAATATCATATTGTAGTACATCCTAATACATGTTTATGTTATAAATTTCAAAGCATTTCATCATAAAACAAAAAAGATATTAAGATTTCAGTTTCAGCCAATCAGAGCAAAGCGCACGTGCATGCGCGTGAGTTCATGCAAATTTGACCATGTCATCTTATCTACACAACTTATATATCTTTATATAATGAGTTTCAAAACATTTTATCAAAAAATATAAAAGTTACAACCATATTAAATATATCAGTCAGTTTACTCATTGCACGCGCCCGCACGTGCATGCGAATGCGCGCAAAATGACCTTCGTTCGGCACATCTACACAACATGCCTACTAACCCTAAAAAGGTTTTAACTTAGTTTGGTGAACAGTTTCTGAGAACACTTCCGGACAAAAAAAGTACCGGAGAAGAAATAAGAAGAAAAAAGAATAATAATAATAATAATAATAATAAGAAACAGAGTAAAAACAATATGTTCCCCAACTTCGTTTGGGGAACATAATAACTAGATACGATCTCGTTGCGAGCAACGAGTGGGTCTTCCGTCCGATTCTGAAGTAAAAAACGAAAAATCTTGCAGAAAAATTGATTAAAAAAATTGGACATTCGGGGAAGCGAACCCGGGTCGCCCGCGTGACAATCCGACGCGCTAACCATTCAGCCATTGAAAACACCGCTTCAAATTTTGAAATACGAAAATCTCGAGATTGCCTTTTTCGATTCTAAAACAAATTACATATTTTGCATTCGCAAAAGAGTCTCTTTAAAGATGTCTTATATCAAAGAAAAATATTGGAAAACAAAAAAGTTGAAAAATTGAGGTTTTTAAAATTCGCTTCCGGTATCGACCGGAAGCACTGACGAAAATTTGAAAGTATAGGTGCAAAACTACTTCATGTCATCTGTTAGTCCTGAAAATGACAACATTCTACCTTTTGTCGTTTTTGAGTTTTTGTGTCGACAAAATGGTCACTAAAAATTCGATTAAAGGTCGATAACTTCCGACCGGAAGTGATTTTACGACAATTAAAATATATGGA
>NW_026930961.1:0-46781 GCF_032062105.1 Saccostrea cuccullata
CCGCAAGTATGAAAGGGCCAAAATAAAACGGGGCGAAAATAACTCTGTATACAGTATCTAAATATCGAGTTGATAGGGAAATAACGGGAAAAGCCTCCGTCAGTGTATAAATAATGGAGTAACAATTGGTATGAAAGTCGTCCGTCAGCATTTGACTCAATGATAAATTGTATTTGCTGACAAGGTCATTGTGTCGAGACGGCTGATATTCTTGTTTCATCAACTTCTTTGTCAATAATTTACCTCGTTTTATTGTTCATATGTAGAGCAAGCTCTTGCGTATCGAATCAAATGAGATATATAAACTCATTATGCAGGTATGAAGGTATATTGCTATACAAGTAATGGAAGATGTCGGTTAAAAAGTTGAAGTCATCACGTTTGTCATAGAGCTTGGTTGTTATATTACCATTCACGTCTTTTTCAAGTAAAACATCCAAGCTCAAAAGTCGATCTAACACTATAGAACAGAAGCGGTCCAAAACCACAGACCTCCACCATCATTTTCTAGAACATCAGAGACAGGATCAGGTGTCACGGGGGATAGAATAACCCCTGTCAACCAGTCAAATCCGCCGTATTCTCCTTCTCATGTTCGGGAAAGAAAGAAAAAATCCTAAGACGTCGCGCACGGTGTTGGTGTCAGTTTCGGTAACGTCAAAATGACGTTATTTTACGCGAAGATCTAAAAAAAATAATTTTTTCCCCTAATTTTTTTTACGGAAAAAAATAAAAACCCAGTTATACCGTCAATTACACGTATATAGTGCAATTCATTGAAAACACATATAATTAAACTCTCATAAGAATTCAATGTATATATATAATACAGCAAATAAATTATTCTGTTATGTTATTCTTTCAATATTTGTTGGATGGGTCTCGAGTAAAGATAAAATAGTTTTCATGATTTTATAAACTTGTCTTTGTTTAGTATCTATGCGTTAATCTTAAGGGGCAATATCCCTCTGCTCCAAATTTCACGACCTTTTTTTAAAAATCCAGACATTGATTTTCAGCAACAACTATAGCATTAAATTCAAATGGAAAATAGTTTGAAGTATGAAGCGTTGCTTACTTTTTCAGAAATGAATTATATGTCAAATCATGATGTGAAGAAAATTTGATATGGTAAATAGAAAGATTAATTATTTTTTATCTCACAATTAAATTAGAAATATGAGGTATATATAAAAATAATATTTACTCTCATACCTATCTAATTCCCATTAGAAAACATACTGAAGCGCTGCTTTTTAAATCACAATTATGAATTGTTTTCTGTGCATGTAAAATAACACGCATCCATAATCAAGAGTTATCGTACCATTATCGCCCTTGAAAATATTTTTTAATGAAACAAAATATTTATTAAATGTTTATAAACAATACTGCATCTAAAATTTCTGTACAATTAAAAGAATTATACTTTAAGAGATAGAGATTTTTCAATTTACACTGTTTAAAGGTACTGAGTATAAATGTTTTAAGTAAATTATTATAAAAAATTCATGTACATACTAGCAACAGAAACTATAAATCAACACTTGTACCATAGAATAAGTTTGATTGAGTTGACTATCAAATGGTTCCCATGAATGAAACTTGTAAATTCTGACATGACAATTCACCGAATTTCATGACAAAATGTCTGAAGAAAGTTATCTCTCTTATCAGAAGAGTTATCTCTCTTATCAGAGGGATATTCCACCTTAATTGATCCCGGGATTAAATGAAATTCTTTTCTGGTCGGGTAATATCGTGGACTCACAGGGGCCGGTAACATACTGTATTTATTTTACGTAATCATTATATGTATACATACAGTGATTACGTAAAATAAATACAGTATGTTACCGGCCCCTGTGCGTGGACTGTCTTACAGAGTATCAACTGTATTTTACTCATGTTTCTCCTCATATAGTCTATGTAAAAAATGATTAACATGGGTTTCTTTCAATCTTCGAGAAAAGGGCTCTTAGTTTCAGAAAAATCCAAAAGGGAAATATATGTATGTATTATACGTGGCCGTACTTTGATGCAGATATTTCAGGTCTAAACTTTCTCTCTCCTTTTGCATGAAAGTTTCGGGTGGAAAATATATCATTTAAATAGACACACTTTAATGTCAGGCTATTCAAATTTGAAATCGTATCCTAACATAAATTTTGGGTTGTGTGATTTTTTTCTCGTGTCTTAATTTGGACTCTGAATGGTACAAGGATATATACTTATACAGTGTACTACAATACGCATGTTTTACTGTTATATATATAAATACAACTTTCTAAACCTAAAGTTATTTTTAAAATTAATCATTATTTGTACATTTTTCTTGTATCCATAAGAGGCTCATCGGCAATAAGAGTTAGTTTATTTGGGAAATCTTTTGACACTTTAGATTACGTTTTATGCATTGAACGTTATAACGTCAAAACGCCAAATTTTTACGTGTGTGACATTCATGTTGACTTTTATATTTTGTTATGATGTTGTCAAAATTCCATTAAAATTATTTTGGAATATACTAATAACTTTTTGAAAAGATGCACATTTCATAAAAATCTTTTAATTTTCAATATGTATATTTTTAATGACTATACATCTGATTTATTTTACCACATTTATACAATTATAGTTAGATTTATTACTTTTGGACGATGTGTAACATTTATGTTGACTTTGTAAAAAGCCTGTAAAACAAACACTGCTTTATAGAATCAATTCAGTTTCATATCTAAATAAAGTTTTGATTTTGCACATTTTGTATTAAATGTCGTTTGGTGCCAAATCAGAAAAATGAATTCTTAAAATGAAGGTCATTGCTGGAGTTAGCATTTAAATGTGACGTTTTTGCCGTCAAATTCAATTGTGACATATAGCTACATGAAGTACATATATGTGAAACAGCAGTTATTATTAAAATTTAAGACACCGCAAGTTAAATTTCTGTCTCAAGATCTTTTCCTTAATAACATGGCAGCATTTTGTAGAATTTAAAATAATTTTCAACATTAATTTTCCACCCAGCATTACAAAATTTACCATTTTACGAATCTTAAAAACTTTATGACATTGAAACTCCAAACTTTGTGACACACCATCTTATTCAACATCCTCACAATAAATTGGCTTAATATAAGAAATCCAACATACATATCAACCCAAAATAACAGTCTTTTATAAAATAAAGTTCTCAACACATAAAAAGGATTATTGAGATGTAATTTCAAAATTAATTTAGCTCATGTAATTATTATTTTGAGTAATCGAAGACTTTTTATGTGTATCCCATATTTCGTCGATTAACGCTTGTCTACACATCTGTCTTGGATTTTGATCGACGCGTTCAGAGCATACGGATTGAATGACATTACAATTTTAATAATTTACATCATCTACATCGTATTTTGAATTTTTCTGCCAAATTTTATGTTGCTATTGTTTGTTTTAAGGAATTTATCAACATTTTGTAATTGCGTGTGCGACGCTCCTGTTACCGATCTACATGCGTTTTTCACGTAATTTTCGGAATAGTCAAATTAATATCTTTGACAAATGGAATTTTTTTATCAATATTTTTGTTAAAATGTTTTAAGTATACAATTACCGACCGAATGATATATAGTTTTCATATAGTGAATTGTTTTAAAATTATGGAAATAGCGCAAATGCCGCCGCAATAGTATTTTTTAACCTTTTGACACCAACACCGTACGCGACGTCTAAACATCAGTATGAAAACAATCAGTCAGCTTTTAACAATGACAAATTGTATTTTCTGACAAGGTTTGTGTATCGAGAATAAAACCAACATTTATCTTTGTATGGAAGGATTTTTATGACGTTTTGGAATCCAACATGGATATGATAATTCAAATTCATTTTGGTTGTTGGGAATATTGACAATATTCAAAACAGACATTTGATCATGAAGAAAGTCCTCCTAAGAAAGGGGGCTCTAAGTGTACCTTAGTTCCTACTAGAAGAATTAAATCTCAGTTCCTCTTAAATACAATTTATATAATGATCACATGAGCCGTACAAACAAAGACAATGTTGTTACCTACTTTATTAGCAGGGACCGTTATATATTGATCGTTTAATCTATCTAGTATTTTTTCACATCTGAATTATTGAAAGCTTTTTAATGATAGATACTTTTCGTATTTCCCCTCAATCGCTTATTGCGAGATTTAAACATTATGAAACATTTGATGCATTTAATCCATTTTTACAAAGTGTCAGTGGTTAGAGCGTCTGCTCTAGAACCGCAAAGTAAAGAGTTGATCCTTACGTCGTGGGTTCGAATTTCACTGTAGGACGTGGAGACAGGTCCTTCGGATGATACCGTATACAAACCGAGGTTTCGTGTCGCAGTAGGTGATGGCACAAAAAAGATCCCTACTTGATCAATGGCCCTGAGTGCCGAGTGTAGGACAAAATTTGCAGCTCTCCACAGGCAAGTGGTGGCGTCTCCATATGAGTGAAAAATTCTCGAGAAAGACGTTAAACAATATACAAACAAACAAAATTTCAATTTCTTCATGACCAATTGCCTGGTGTAGTTTTCATTATTTACTATATTTACGTCACCAGTAATAACGGGCCCAGCATAGCTGAAGTTGTAAGGTGAAGATTGATTGATTGTATGTTGTTTAACGTCCTATTTGATAATTTTTATCTTGCAGAAATGTCACCATATTTTGTTTAAGGGCTTTGAATTTTGATATTTACTCGGTATTCAGAGCCACTGAGCTGTGAGGAATTTATATCGTGCCAACGCCTGCCATGACACTTGAACTCGGTTTCTAAGATCTCATCTTAAGAATCCACATCTTTCACCTCAAGTGTCGAGCGCATGGCGAAAGAACATTAGCTTCCCATTTTGTATCAACATCGGTCAGTCGCGACCGTGATTCGAACCCACGACCTCCACTCATAGAGCAAGCGTTCTACCAAGTGAGCTACAGTGGACGGTATATAGGTTGAAGAAGAACATGAACACGAAGGAGAACATGAACCTGAAGGAGTTTCAGATATTCGATACCTATAGGCTCATTAAAAAAATTTGGAAGTAATAGTTAAATAAATGTATTTTTTTAGGAAATTCAAGGTGTAGTCTTTAACTTCAAAATTACTGAGTGGAATTCGAGGCTGGACCCTTTTGTAATTAAAAATAAAATGTGGAGGTTTGAATAAAAAACTGTATTTGCAATTGCTTGTTTGTCAACAGCTTTCCAAGTTTTAAAAATTGTTCATACGTAGAGCATGAATTTGAGTATCTAATCAACTGAGAATAAAAACCCCGTATGCAGTGGAAAAGGGTAAATTGTAACATCGAAAAGTTTAAGTAATCACCCTTCTCATAAAGTTTATTTACAAAGTTACCATCAAAGTCTTAATTAAGTAAAAAAAAATCCATATAAGAAAAAGGTGTCAGACTCTGTGGTATCCTTTTTTTAAGCTCACTGGGTTTCAGCATATCGACACAATATGAAAATAATTAATATCAATGATAATATGCCGTCAATGTAATGTTGAAGACCTCAGCAAGAGTTTTTTTTTCCATTGAATAAGATTTTGAATAAATAATGCTTCATATGGATAAAGTTCATGTAAAAAGTTAGGCATACACTGGTCACATTTTTCTTTAGAGAAAAAAAAATTGTTTGATTGTTTGTTTGTTTAACGTTCCTTTAAGATTTGTTTACCGTTACGCCATCACTTGCCGGCGAGAAAATTGCACAACCGACAAACAATTTTATGGTTATGTAAGAGTTATTTGCATAAGTACGTTGCTGTTAAGAAAATCAATTTTTAATGCATATTCTTGTTGGCTGCCGGCCGTTAATTTGGAAGGTTAATCAGGGTTCTTATTCTCTAAGAGAAACAATTAAGAAGTGATTTACATAAGAGATGCAATAAGTCGATTTAGGATGGTGACAATACCGCATGGAATTAAGTCTGAAAGCTTTAGGGAAAGGAGGGGGTAGAGTTAAACATTTTACTTGGCAAAGTAATTGAGTGCGTAAAAAGCCGTTCTTTCCTATGATACGGTTTGTATCAGTATCTTATTTTTAATGTTTACTTTGTCTTAAAAATTATTACATTGTTTTTCATTTATGATTTTTGTTATTCTAATTGTCTAATCTTTTAAACAAATTCAATTACAGGCAAACCCGGCCTGCATCTTTTGAATAAAGGATGGAGCCGAGAAAAAAAAAGCTTTACGAAATCCGAGGATGTGCATGGATACGCGTTATCGAGGTGTTCGAGGGGTGTTTTCTGAACATTCACTTGCTGTAAATAGCTATTGAATTATCACACTCATCCGAGAGGCCCTTTAAGGTTTTAAGATAAGGTGAATCTGCTTGAAGTAGATTTAACAAAATTGCCAAACACCTAAACTAAGATATAAAAAGTGTATTATTTACGACAGGATATTTTAATTCAAAGGTTGAAGCACATTTTACCTGACATTTTAATACATTTCTGTAGAAACTTTTCTAATTAAGGAATGACTCTAATTCTTGGCCAGCTTATCGAGTATAATATGGTTTGGGTCAGTTTACGCTTTATAATCCGCGAAGCGGATTATAAAAAAGCGTAAACTGACCCAAACCATATTATACTCGATAATCTGGCCAAGAATTAGAGTCATTCCTTATAATTTAATTTTAAAATAATTAAACAACTGGGGATGTAAAATTGTGTTGTTTTTATTAGTTCAAATTTACCGCGCAATAATACAACCGTAGTAACGGAAGTGATGGGAAGCAAGGGGAGGTAAAAACTGATACATAGATCTAGCAGCCATGATGCTTGTTTACATGAGGTAAGATCGAGCAACTGTTTGAAGTTAAAGGTACATTCATTAAATCTGGAATTTTTCATGAATCCGAAGGACTGGAAATGAGGGGATTAATGGATACAGATGATTCAACTGGTTGTCAAGGGGGTGTGTCCCCATACCAACCCAGATTATACAAAATGTTATGCGTTCCTTTTTGGAAATCAACCAATGAGAGACAAGAATACAAACAGAATTCCTTAAAAAATTTCGCTTTTAGGTCACAAGTAACGTAATTAATAAACCTTACCGATTTTTTTTTTTGGAAAAATGTTTATGCCCCCGTATTCGAAGATTCATACAGTTTGTGTTCTAGATCTGACCGTTTGTTTTGTATTTCATGTGTGTGTTTTTCTAGTTTTGTTTCACATTTCTTTGGGTATCAAAAATTTCGTCCCTTCAGGCTTGTGTTTTCCAATCGAAGAATGAGAGAATTTATCTTTCGCCATAATCTGCCAAACTAGGGCATCAGGTTCCGTTCCATGGGTTTGACTACGAATAACAAAGGTTTTAAAAAGATATAATATGATATAAAAACATATTATAATATGAGCTGCATCTTTGAAAATTTTATTTTGCTGTTAGAATGTGTTATTATGTACAATAAATTTGTATTAAACCTTTATGATCAATTAGACTAAAATAAAGCAGAAAGAAAGACATACATAATTATTTATATGTAGCGTTATGGTTTTATATATTTGTCTTTGACCATAACGCTACAGATCCCGTAATGCAAAAAAGGTGCAATTTACGGCGCATATTTTTGCACACTTTTGGGAAGAATTTCTCCACTTTCCAGCATCGGTTAATTAACTACATTTTACTCCCTAATTCTAGGCACATTATTTAATTTATCTGTATGTTATCCATCTCCCAACCCTTTATATTTATAGTCGTCTCTACAAGTATAATTTCGCTTGATTAAAATTATTTTTTAGATTGCTGAAAATTCACTTCAAGCGAGTTTATTGCCTGTAGAGACAACTATTACTGGTTGGAAGGTGGATAAAATATGATGCAACGTCAGGAATTGCTACTCAACGTTGTAACGTCAAAACGACGTCAATATGAATTGTTTACGTGCAGCGTTAAAATATTTTGAAAAAATTACATGTAATCCCATTGAAGTAATTATTAATAGTAATTTGTTGACAGAACCTTGGGTAAATATACTTTTTTCGATAAAGAAGATCATGAAAACAAATTACGGTGTATTTTTAATTACCTACATATATGACTAATTGACTACCATTGTTTTCTCTCTTGCATATGAAAAGAAAATTCTGCGCTTGCAAGGATTTAAATTTAGATACATTTGTATGCGATACGTTTTATGGTGATCATTAAAAAAAAATACCAGAAAGAGCAATTGAAGGGTACAGAGAGGTGATAATTAAAGATTAACATGTTAAGTATGAAGGGTACAACAAAACGCAAATAAATTAATAGGAAATGCGAATTGACGAATGTCCCAAATCGTGCTTTCTTACAACCTCAGACGTCATTTTAAGTAGCTGGGGACATTTCCGCAAGACATTTCGATTCTTTAGTAATTTTCTTATTAACCGGTAAGATCTGATGAAACCTACATGTAGTAAAAGTAATTTCTCAGTACTTTCCACTGATATAAATTTTAATAAATATTACCTCTTGAATTCGGAATAAATCAACAAACCATTAAGCAATATATATTTGACATGACGTCATTTACGCAGCGGGACATATCTGCAAGACACGGATTATGTTTGATTAAATACCTTAGCGCATGGAAAATTTTCAGTATCTTTTTGGAACAAGTTGTTGTTTAAAAGTACTAGTTGTATGTCAATTCAAATTTGAAAATTTTACCGGCAAAATTTTCTTTTTTCACCATGGAAAATGCGTTACACTAAATTTCCATTGAATGGGACATCTTAAAGGACTTTTATTTCAAAGATGTGGGTATCTATTCTCTTAACAGAGGTTGTCAACAAACATATAATGTCTAAATATGATGCAGGAGAACGATCCTGTAAAATATCAAAGAGATGCGAGGAGATTTTTCAACTTTTTACTAGAATAAACTCTGTTGAAGGTATTTTTCTGTTACAACGGGACAAGGCGAAAATTGACGTTATTCCGGAACCAGGCTGAAGCTAGCAGCCAATAACAGCAGCCACTAAGCGCGTAGAAGCTAGCAGCCAATAAGGAAATTCATCAAAGAACTGAGAGTACTCAGACGCAGTACTGTTTTTAATGCGATATTTTAGATAATTAATGGTTAATGATTAGAAAATTAATGCAACAATTAATTACATAATAAATCAGATACTATGAGGCAGTAAGGCTCACCTGAATTTTTTTTTCTTTTTTAAAACCGAAAAATAAGAAATACATTACTTTATAATTCTTATCCAATTGAACAAACAAGCACTAGGAAATGGTTAACTCCTTCAAGAAGAATCCCTTTTCAACTCTTTCAGGGACCTCAAGATTATGACAGGGCCAATAAGCTAGCCTGAAATTTGATTAATATATAACGATTGTAAACAGAAATATGCCACAAGTGTAAACTAGGTTGAAGTATGTTTCGAACATTATCACAGGGATAACTTAATGAATCTTTAAGACTGTAAATTCCCACTATCAGTAATAAGTGGTGGTGGTGCCACCAAGTGGCCCCAAAAGCATTTTTGATATTACAAGCAGGTATTATACCCATGATTTATAAAGTGATCAACATTTCTAGGGCCAGATAGAAGGGCCCAAGGAATATTATTTCCTGCTATCAAAAGGGGCTTTAGTGGTACCACCAGGTGGTGCCAAGTGCATGGGTCATATTTCAAGAAATCATTCATCATCAATTATTAGTGATTAATTAAGTTAAGGGTCTTAGAGATAATCCCTTGTCAACGTTCCAAAGGTCCTAAGGGCGGGAAAGGGCCAGTTATCTACGCTGAACTTTGGAGTTTTTGCATTTTATCCTAAAAACGCCATTAAAGATCAGCTATTATACGCCTTATCCTTGAAGTGTTCATCAAATGATTATTGGGGCAAGGTAGAGGGGCCCTAGGGCTATCATTTGTCACTTTCAGAATGGGGCTGTAGTGGCACCACCAAGTGGTGCCAAGTGCGTGGGGCCTATTTCCAGCATTCATATCTTATTCATTGTCGACCTCCTGAACAAACTAACACTGGGAATGGGTAGAGGGCCTTAGGGGGTATCCCTTGACAGATTTCTACAGGGTCCTAGGGGCTGGAATGGTCCAGTTAGCTAACCTGAACTTTGATATTTTTCATCATTGTACATTGGGAAACAGGAAAAGGGCAGCTATTATACGCCTTATTCTTGAAGTGTTCATCAAATGATTATTGGGGCAAGGTAGAGGGGCCCTAGGGCTATCATTTGCCACTTTCAGAATGGGGCTGTAGTGACATCACTAAGTGGTGCCAAGTGCGTGGGGCCTATTTCCGACATTCATATCTTATTCATTGTCGACCTCCTGAACAAACTAACACTGGGGATGGGTAGAGGGCCTTAGGGGGTATCCCTTGACAGATTTCTACGGGGTCCTAGGGGCTGGAAGGGTCCAGTTAGCTAACCTGAACTTTGATGTTTTTCATCATTGTACATTGGGAAACAGGAAAAGGGCAGCTATTATACGCCTTATCCTTGAAGTGTTCATCAAATGATTATTGGGGCAAGGTAGAGGGGCCCTAGGGCTATCATTTGCCACTGTCAGAATGGGGCTGTAGCGGCACCACCAAGTGGTGCCAAGTGCGTGGGGCCTATTTCCGGCATTCATATCTTATTCATTGTCGACCTCCTGAACAAACTAACACTGGGGATGGGTAGAGGGCCTTAGGGGGTATCCCTTGACAGATTTCTACAGGGTCCTAGGGGCTGGAAGGGTCCAGTTAGCTAACCTGAACTTTGATGTTTTTCATCATTATACATTGGGAAACAGGAAAAGGGCAGCTATTATACGCCTTATTCTTGAAGTGTTCATCAAATGATTATTGGGGCAAGGTAGAGGGGCCCTAGGGCTATCATTTGCCACTTTCAGAATGGGGCTGTAGTGGCACCACCAAGTGGTGCCAAGTGCGTGGGGCCTATTTCCGGCATTCATATCTTATTCATTGTCGACCTCCTGGGCAAACTAACACTGGGGATGGGTAGAGGGCCTAAGGGGGTATCCCTTGACAGATTTCTACAGGGTCCTAGGGGCTGGAAGGGTCCAGTTAGCTAACCTGAACTTTGATGTTTTTCATCATTGTACATTGGGAAACAGGAAAAGGGCAGCTATTATACGCCTTATTCTTGAAATGTTCATCAAATGATTATTGGGGCAAGGTAGAGGGGCCCTAGGGCTATCATTTGCCACTTTCAGAATGGGGCTGTAGTGACACCACTAAGTGGTGCCAAGTGCGTTGGGCCTATTTCCGACATTCATATCTTATTCATTGTCGACCTCCTGAACAAACTAACACTGGGGATGGGTAGAGGGCCTTACGGGGTATCCCTTGACAGATTTCTACAGGGTCCTAGGGGCTGGAAGGGTCCAGTTAGCTAACCTGAACTTTGATGTTTTTCATCATTGTACATTGGGAAACAGGAAAAGGTCAGCTATTATACGCCTTATCCTTGAAGTGTTCATCAAATGATTATTGGGGCAAGGTAGAGGGGCCCTAGGGCTATCATTTGCCACTTTCAGAATGGGGCTGTAGTGGCACCACCAAGTGGTGCCAAGTGCGTGGGGCCTATTTCCGGCATTCATATCTTATTCATTGTCGACCTCCTGGGCAAACTAACACTGGGGATGGGTAGAGGGCCTAAGGGGGTATCCCTTGACAGATTTCTACAGGGTCCTAGGGGCTGGAAGGGTCCAGTTAGCTAACCTGAAATTTGATGTTTTTCATCATTGTACATTGGGAAACAGGAAAAGGGCAGCTATTATACGCCTTATCCTTGAAGTGTTCATCAAATGATTATTGGGGAAAGGTAGAGGGGCCCTAGGGCTATCATTTGCCACTTTCAGAATGGGGCTGTAGTGGCACCACCAAGTGGTGCCAGGTGCGTGGGGCCTATTTCCAGCATTCATATCTTATTCATTGTCGACCTCCTGAACAAACTAACACTGGGAATGGGTAGAGGGCCTTAGGGGGTATCCCTTGACAGATTTCTACAGGGTCCTAGGGGCTGGAAGGGTCCAGTTAGCTAACCTGAACTTTGATGTTTTTCATCATTGTACATTGGGAAACAGGAAAAGGGCAGCTATTATACGCCTTATCCTTGAAGTGTTCATCAAATGATTATTGGGGCAAGGTAGAGGGGCCCTAGGGCTATCATTTGCCACTTTCAGAATGGGGCTGTAGTGGCACCACCAAGTGGTGCCAAGTGCGTGGGGCCTATTTCCGGCATTCATATCTTATTCATTGTCGACCTCCTGAACAAACTAACACTGGGGATGGGTAGAGGGCCTTAGGGGGTATCCCTTGACAGATTTCTACGGGGTCCTAGGGGCTGGAAGGGTCCAGTTAGCTAACCTGAACTTTGATGTTTTTCATCATTGTACATTGGGAAACAGGAAAAGGGCAGCTATTATACGCCTTATCCTTGAAGTGTTCATCAAATGATTATTGGGGCAAGGTAGAGGGGCCCTAGGGCTATCATTTGTCACTTTCAGAATGGGGCTGTAGTGGCACCACCAAGTGGTGCCAAGTGCGTGGGGCCTATTTCCAGCATTCATATCTTATTCATTGTCGACCTCCTGAACAAACTAACACTGGGAATGGGTAGAGGGCCTTAGGGGGTATCCCTTGACAGATTTCTACAGGTCCTAGGGGCTGGAAGGGTCCAGTTAGCTAACTTGAACTTTGATGTTTTTCATCATTGTACATTGGGAAACAGGAAAAGGGCAGCTATTATACGCCTTATTCTTGAAGTGTTCATCAAATGATTATTGGGGCAAGGTAGAGGGGCCCTAGGGCTATCATTTGCCACTGTCAGAATGGGGCTGTAGTGGCACCACCAAGTGGTGCCAAGTGCGTGGGGCCTATTTCCGGCATTCATATCTTATTCATTGTCGACCTCCTGAACAAACTAACACTGGGGATGGGTAGAGGGCCTTAGGGGGTATCCCTTGACAGATTTCTACAGGGTCCTAGGGGCTGGAAGGGTCCAGTTAGCTAACCTGAACTTTGATGTTTTTCATCATTATACATTGGGAAACAGGAAAAGGGCAGCTATTATACGCCTTATTCTTGAAGTGTTCATCAAATGATTATTGGGGCAAGGTAGAGGGGCCCTAGGGCTATCATTTGCCACTTTCAGAATGGGGCTGTAGTAGCACCACCAAGTGGTGCCAAGTGCGTGGGGCCTATTTCCGGCATTCATATCTTATTCATTGTCGACCTCCTGGGCAAACTAACACTGGGGATGGGTAGAGGGCCTAAGGGGGTATCCCTTGACAGATTTCTACAGGGTCCTAGGGGCTGGAAGGGTCCAGTTAGCTAACCTGAACTTTGATGTTTTTCATCATTGTACATTGGGAAACAGGAAAAGGGCAGCTATTATACGCCTTATCCTTGAAGTGTTCATCAAATGATTATTGGGGCAAGGTAGAGGGGCCCTAGGGCTATCATTTGCCACTTTCAGAATGGGGCTGTAGTGGCACCACCAAGTGGTGCCAAGTGCGTGGGGCCTATTTCCAGCACTCATATCTTATTCATTGTCGACCTCCTGAACAAACTAACACTGGGGATGGGTAGAGGGCCTTAGGGGGTATCCCTTGACAGATTTCTACAGGGTCCTAGGGGCTGGAAGGGTCCAGTTAGCTTACCTGAACTTTGATGTTTTTCATCATTGTACATTGGGAAACAGGAAAAGGGCAGCTATTATACGCCTTATTCTTGAAGTGTTCATCAAATGATTATTGGGGCAAGGTAGAGGGGCCCTAGGGCTATCATTTGCCACTTTCAGAATGGGGCTGTAGTGGCACCACCAAGTGGTGCCAAGTGCGTGGGGGCTATTTCCAGCACTCATATCTTATTCATTGTCGACCTCCTGAACAAACTAACACTGGGGATGGGTAGAGGGCCTTAGGGGGTATCCCTTGACAGATTTCTACAGGGTCCTAGGGGCTGGAAGGGTCCAGTTAGCTTACCTGAACTTTGATGTTTTTCATCATTGTACATTGGGAAACAGGAAAAGGGCAGCTATTATACGCCTTATTCTTGAAGTGTTCATCAAATGATTATTGGGGCAAGGTAGAGGGGCCCTAGGGCTATCATTTGCCACTTTCAGAATGGGGCTGTAGTGACACCACCAAGTGGTGCCAAGTGCGTGGGACATATTTCCAGCATATTGTTCATTTGGAAACGGGAAAAAGGCAGCTATTGTATATTGGCTTATGCATATCTAATGTCACTTATAACTTCAACATAATCTGTCAAACTGAACGCGACTTTTGTCGCAAATTTGTAAACAAAGTATAGACAGGGCAGTTCTATTGTATCCTAGGCTTTCAAGTATTAACTCGATTTGTTCAAAGTTGAAACCAATCGAAATAATTTGCTTTTGCAGAAAATCTGCAATTTTATTATACACCAATCGTATTTCTGAAAACTATTTAGTACGGATTACTGTCTTGTTCAACCAGGAAGTTGGAACTCTTGACGTAGTGTTTAGAACGTATCCCTTACAAGCAAAGAGTCGTGAGTTCGATACCGACTGGGTGCATTTTAATTTTGTTTTTTCATTTTTCTTATTTTTTCAACCCAAATGACCTTTTAAAGTTGAAAAGGCCACAGGAACAATAAGATTACCAGTATTTTCTTTTTCTTTTATGCATAATATTAATATTTTTTTTTATTTCAATGGGAAACATTTGCTTTTGTATAAATATTATATTAAAATTAATATTATAAACAAGTTTACATAATTATTACTAGTATTCTCTTTTATTTTTGCATTAGATTTTTTTCACTTTAATGGAAAATATTTGCATATGTATACATTTTGTATTATATACCGGTAATATTATTTACGAATTCACATCATAAGTTTAACGTTTGAAAAATCTGATTTACCATTAAAAAGTGCAAAGTTTCGATGTTAAAAATATGAGTCTATCACAGAGTCTTTATTATATACTGCCAGTTTGCACCTCATTATGCCCCCTTAAACTAAGTTTTGAGGTATATAGTTTTTGTCGTGTCCGTCCGTCCATCTCGTATGTTTGGCTGTGAAAACTTTAATCTTGTCCTTAACTTTTGATTTAATGGGGTATGACTTTCATATTTCACGTTTGTACTCCGTGTAACAAGACGTTTCTTTTTGAACCACCAAATTTGACCTTTTGACCTTGGAGTTTGACCTACTTTTAATTCTTTTTAGCCTTGTCAATACTTTTATCCTTTACATTCGCAGTATGTATTCTATGTGACAAGACCTTACATTGGATACTAGTTACCTTGACCTTTTGGAACTTGACCATGGAAATTTTTATACTTTAATATGAACAGATGCGTTTTTTCAAAACACTATGAGCCCGGCGGCAACAAAGTTAAAAAAAACATATCTATAGTATATAGGTCACAGTCAAGGTCACAAAGAAGTTGAATAGTGAAGCATGCATACTAAATATGAAGTTTTTATCTCTCATGGTTCCAAATGAGTTGTTTTTAGCATATAGGACACAGTCAAGGTCACAAGGTCATTGGCCTTGGTGGCATGTGAATGTGCTTCATTAGTGAAGTATATATTCCAAATATTGTCTCTATCTTTCTTCGTTCAAAAGTTATGGCGAAGGTTAAATTTCCGACAAAAAACTGTATTTAGCGTATACACAGTAGGTCACAGTCAATGTCACAAGGTCATTGATGGCGGTGGCATTAAAAAGAGCTTAACCAGTGGTGTATGCATACCAAATATGAAGTCTCTATCTTTTATGGTTAAAAATGTATGGCGAATGTAAAAGTTTGCAGAAAAAAATATTTTTAGCATATAGGTCACAGTTAAGGTCACAAGACTTTTGAATACTAAGGGCTAGTGATATCATACTTCACTTATGTTATCCTTCATTGGATACTATGAACTTTGACCCTTTGACCTTGCAGTTTGACCTACTTTTAAAAAGTAAATCTTAACCATTACTTTTAAAGGGTTAGGCCAAGTGCTTTCATACTTTACATATTAATCCTTATGACAGGACCTTTCATTTGATAGCAAGACCTTTGACTTTCGAGTTTGACCTACTTTTTAACATCTTTAACCTTCGCCATAACATCTAAAAGGTAAGGTCTAAAGCTTTCATAATTTACATATGTATTTTTGTGGCAAGACCTTTCATTGGATATCAATGACCTTGACCTTGAAGTATTCCCTTCTTGTGAAAGACTTTAATCTTGGCCTACTTTAATGTTTTACAATTGTATTTTTAGTGAGAATACCGTTCTTTTAGTACAGATATATTAAATTTGCACTTAAGAAAAGTTTAATGTTTGCTATGTTGCCATACAGGGGTATCAGTGTCTCACAAAAACATCTTGTTTAACTCTGTGATCCTACATATATTTTGGGTTTCCCATGGCAAAGCATTGACTTTGCCACAATATTTTTTATGGGAGGCGGGGGTATCATTTAACGACCTCATTGCTCACAGAACCTCTTGTTAATTACAGTTATCAATAGCAAATCTTTGCTTTGATAATGTCACTACAAAGAGGTTCCTATAATTGGAGCTAGTGCTTTCCTTTGGGTCATACTCAAGTATATCGTGCCCCATTATACCCCACCTCCACCCTACCAACCCACACACTTAAAAGCGGGAGGGTATATTTTTAAAGGTAAGACAAACACCGTGGTCAAGGTCAAAAGGTCATGGTTATTGGTTTCTGAACAAGACCATGTCTCAAAGATTACATTTAGGAAGTATGAATGCGTTGGTCCTTACCGTTCAAAAGTTATGACCAAGGTTAAAGTTTGTAAAAAGTAGGTCAAACAATGTCAAAGGGTCAAACGACTTGATATCCAATGAAAGGGCTTGTCATAAGGATTACATATGTGAAGTATGAAAACCCTAGCACTTACTTTTCAAAAGTTTTAGCCAAGGTTAAAGTTATTTCACAAGGACTTCGCTATAACCGAGTTTTGCTGTATAAATAAAATGTATACATATGCAAATATCTAACATTAAAGTGCAAAAAATGTGATTATGAAACACTGATGCCCCCGTATGGCAACATAGTGAAGATTAAACTTTTCTGAGATAAAAAAAAAAAGTTAATACAATGTATATTGCTACTTAAAGTAGTGCCTTCTAACTGGAAATACAACTCAATTGCAAACATGAAAGCCCGATTTCCATTTGTTCCAAAGTTATGGTCAGGCTTAAGTTTTTTCATAAGTACAAAAATCTTCAAGATCAAGGTCATAAGGTCAAGTTTATTGGTATCCAATTAAAGGTCTTTCCACAAAGATATTCGAAGGATGGAAGCCCTAGCCCTAACCATTCAAAACTTATAAGGTTAAAAAGATTTTTATGTACGTTAAACTCCTAGATCAAGGTCAGAAGGTTATTGGTATTGAATAAAAGATCTTGTAACAAGAACTACATATGTGAAGGTTGAAAACCCTAGCCCTTCCTCTTCGAAATTTATTTCCAAGGTTGACGTTTTTTCATAAGTCCGGAAATCTCAAAGGTCAAGGTCAAAATTCTTGGTTTTAATGAAAGGTCTTGCCAAAAAGAAGTTATATTTGAAAAATTAAATTCCTAGTATCTACCAAACTAAGGGCTAAAAGTAAAAATATGCAATTTTTGTGTAAAAATGGGTCTAACTCTAAGGTCAAGGTCAAAATGTCAAGGATTTTGGTAACAAATGAGAGGTCTTTTTACAAAAATAAAATATGTGAAGTATAAAAGTCTATTACTAACCCTTCAAAAATTATGGTCAAAGTTGTATTTTTAAAGTAGGTCAAACTCCAAGGTCAAGGTCAAATGGTCAAGGTTCTTGGTATCCAATGAAGTGTCCTCTCACAAGAATTACATTTGTGAAGTTTGAAAGCCCTAGCACTTTCTGTTCAAAAGTTATAGCCAAGCTTAAAGTTTTTTTTATAAGTACGTAAATCTCGAAGGTCAAGCTCAAAAAGTCAAGGTTTGAGGTATCCAATGAAAGGCCGTGCCACAAAAAATATATACATGAAGTATAAATGTCCTGGTAGATACTGTTCAAAAGATATGGCCAAAGTAAATATTCAAAATTTTTGTGTAAAAGTAGGTCAAACCTCAAGATCAAGGTCAAAAGGTCAAATATGGTGGTACCCAAAAGAAGGTCTTCTCTCTAGAAAAACACATGTAAAATATGAATGTCATAGCTCTACTAAATCAAAAGTTATGAATAAGGATAAAGTTTTTGCGGACAAACAGAGAGACAGAAAGACAGTCAGACGGACACGACAAAAACTTTATGCCCCCGAAACTTCGTTTCCGGGGGCATAATTTAAAAAAAATTTAAAATGCACCCAACCGATATCGAACTCACAATTCTTTCCTTGAAAGGCATACATTCTAGACACTACGTCAAGAGTTCCAACTTCCTGGTTGAACAAGACAGTAATCCGTACTAAATAGTTTTTAGAAACACGATTGCTTTATAATAAAATTGCAGATTTTCTGTTAAAAAAATTATTTCGATTGGTTTCAACTTTGAACGATCGAGTTAATAAATGAAAGGCTAGGATACAATAGAACTGCCATGTCAACAAATGTTTACAAATTTGCGACAAATGTCGCGTTCAGTTTCACAGATAATGTTGAAAGTATAGGTGACATTAGATAAGCATAAGCCTATAATAGCTGACCTTTCCCGTTTCACAATATACAATGATGAAAAACCTCAAAGTTCAGGTTAGCTAACCGACTTATCCCAGCCCCTGGGACATTTTGAAACGTTGACAGGAGATATCCCCAGGACCCTTAACCTATCCTCAGTGATAGTTGGTTTAGGTGCCCAATAAAGCAAGACAAATGAATGCTGAACATATGCCCCACGCACTTGGCACCACCAAGTGTTGCCACTACAGCCCAATTCTGAGAGTGGAAAGTGATAGCCCTAGGGCCCCTCTACATTGCCCCAATAATCATTTGATGAACACTTCAAGGATAAGGCGTATAATAGCTGCCCTTTTCCCGTTTCCCAATGTACAATGATGAAAAACATCAAAGTTCAGGTTAGCTAACCGGCCCTTTTGAGCGCCTAGGATCCTGCAGAAATATGTCAAGGGATACCCCCTAAGGCCCCTTACCCATCCCCAGTGATAGTTTGTTCAGGAGACCGGCAATGAATAAAATATGAATGCTGAAAATATGCCCCACGCACTTGGCACCACCAAGTGGTGCTACTACAGCCCCATTTTAAAGATGGTAAATGATAGCCCTAGGATCCCTTTACCTTGCCCCAATAGTCATTTGATGAACACGTCAAAGATAAGGCGTATAATAGCTGGCCTTTTCTCGTTTCACAATATACAACGATGAAAAAACATCAAAGTTCAGGTTAGCTAACCGACCTTTCCCAGCCCCTGGGGCCCTTTGAAACTTTGACAGGGGATATCCCTAAGACCCTTAACCCATCCCCAGTGAAAGATGGTTCAGGTTCCCAGAAATGGAGGACAAATGAATGCTTGAAATATGCCCCACGCACTTGCCACCACCAAGTGGTGCGACTACAGCCCCATTTTGAAGGTGGGAAATGATAGCCCTGGGACTCCTCTATCTTGCCCCAATACTGTAAATCACTTTTTATTCGCGAGAACTTTATTTTCGCGTAATTACGCGAGACAGTGTGCTCGCGAAAATTTAATTCTCGCGTATAATAGTATTCCTTAAGAATATATAGAGCAAAAACCACAATTCGCGAAAAATTTGTCTCGCTAATAAAGAGTCAATGACTATCTCGCGAAAATAAGGTGTCGCGAAAAATAAGTGATCTACAGTAGTCATTTGATGAACACTTCAAATATAAGACGTATAATAGGTGCCCTTTTCTCGTTTCACAATATACAATGATGAAAAAACATCAAAATTCAGAACCGGCCTTTCCCAGCCCCTGGGGCCCTTTGAAACTTTGACATGGGATACCCCCTAAGACCCTTAACCTATCCCCAGTGATAGTTTGTTCAGGAGACCGGCAATGAATAACGCAAGTGAGTTAAGGCTAAATATGTATATTTTTATGCAAATAAGCTAACGAAAATTCATAATTTGTATATTTTATGTACAGAAAAGGTTCAAATTGATTTTCTGATACATACTCAGTACCCACAGTTTATTAATGCAAGTGCACATTATGACGTCATATTATGACGTCATTGTTCTCTCCCATTCAAGGTATTAAATCATATAAACAAAATCACGTTGGCGCAAGGGCCTATCCTATCTAATTTAAAATAAACAATGTATAATATTAATGTGAATATTCTTCAAATTAATAAAATTGCTGCACAAATCCTTTGCACTTTCTCAGTTGATAAAAATTTTAGGAAACTTACCCTTGACAGTGAATTTTTACCCTGTTAAAACTTAAAACTGCACGAATAGTAATTAACTAATTGCACTGCCGACATTTGTGCAGTAATATCCTAAATCCTTGGAATATCCTGCGTCTTTTGATACCTTGTTTATGTAAAACAAAGTAAGGTATGCCCTTGCGCCGAAGCGATTTTGTTGATGTTTCTTATAAACTTGTGTAGTACAGGTCGATGACGTCATAATATGACGTCATAATGTGTACTGGCTATCTCATGTCGTGTGTACCAAGAATGTATTAGAAAACAAGTCTTAGCATTTTCTGTGCGGTGGGTAGAGCAATTATGGAATTTAATTAGATATTTTGTATAGAAATTTCCATATGTAGCCTTAACTCACATGCGAAAATATGAATGCTGAAATATGCCCCAGGCACTTGGCACCACCAAGTGGTGCCACTACAGCCCCATTCTGAGAGTGGGAAGTGATAGCCTAGGGACCCTATACCTTGCCCCAATAGTCATTTGATGAACACTTCAAAGATAAGGCGTATAATAGTTGGCCGTTTCTCGTTTCACAATATACAATGATGAAAAAACATCAAAGTTCAGTTTAGCTAACCGGCCTTTCCCAGCCCCTGGGGCCCTTTGAAACTATGACAGGGGATACCCCCTAAGAACCTTAACATATCCCTAGTGAAAGATGGTTCAGGTTCCCAGAAATGGAGGACAAATGAATGCTTGAAATATGCCCCACGCACTTGGCACCACTTGGTGGTGCCACTACAGCCCCATTTTGAAAGTGGGAAATGATAGCCCTAGGGCCCCTCTACCTTGCCCCGGTAATCATTTGATGAACACTTCAAAGATAAGACGTATAATAGGTGCCCTTTTCCAGTTTCATAATATTCAATGACGAAAAACATCAAAGTTCAGATTAGCTAACTGGCCCTTTCCAGCCCCTGGGAACCTTTGAAACTTTAACAGGGGGTACTCTCTAAGACCCTCAACCCATCCTTAGTGAAAGATGGTTCAGGTTCCCAGAAATGGAGGACAAATGAATGCTTGAAATATGCCCCACGCACTTGGCACCACTTGGTGGTGCCACTACAGCCCCATTTTGAAAGTGGAAAAAGATAGCCCTAGGGCCCCTCTACCTTGCCCCGGTAATCATTTGATGAACACTTCAAAGATATGACGTATAATAGGTGCTCTTTTCCAGTTTCATAATATTCAATGACGAAAAACATCAAATTTCAGGTTAGCTAACTGGCCCTTTCCAGCCCCTGGGAACCTTTGAAACTTTAACAGGGGGTACTCCCTAAGACCCTCAACCCATCCTTAGTGAAAGATAGTTCAGGTTCCCAGAAATGGAGGACAAATGAATGCTTGAAAAATGAACCGCGCACTTGGCACCACTTGGTGGTGCCACTACAGCCCCATTTTGAAAGTGGGAAATGATAGCCCTAGGGCCCCTCTACCTTGCCCCGGTAATCATTTGATGAACACTTTAAAGATAAGACGTATAATAGGTGCCCTTTTCCAGTTTCATAATATTCAATGATGAAAAAACATCAAATTTCAGTTTAGCTAACCGGCCTTTCCCAGCCCCTGGGGCCCTTTGAAACTATGACAGGGGATACCCCCTAAGAACCTTAACATATCCCTAGTGAAAGATGGTTCAGGTTCCCAGAAATGGAGGACAAATGAATGCCTGAAATATGCCCCACGCACTTGGCACCACTTGGTGGTGCCACTACAGCCCCATTTTGAAAGTGGAAAAAGATAGCCCTAGGGCCCCTCTACCTTGCCCCGGTAATCATTTGATGAACACTTCAAAGATATGACGTATAATAGGTGCTCTTTTCCAGTTTCATAATATTCAATGACGAAAAACATCAAATTTCAGGTTAGCTAACTGGCCCTTTCCAGCCCCTGGGAACCTTTGAAACTTTAACAGGGGGTACTCCCTAAGACCCTCAACCCATCCTTAGTGAAAGATGGTTCAGGTTCCCAGAAATGGAGGACAAATGAATGCTTGAAATATGCCCCACGCACTTGGCACCACTTGGTGGTGCCACTACAGCCCCATTTTGAAAGTGGGAAATGATAGCCCTAGGGCCCCTCTACCTTGCCCCGGTAATCATTTGATGAACACTTCAAAGATAAGACGTATAGTAGGTGCCCTTTTCCAGTTTCATAATATTCAATGACGAAAAACATCAAAGTTCAGGTTAGCTAACTGGCCCTTTCCCGCCCCTGGGAACCTTTGAAACTTTAACAGGGGGTACTGCCTAAGACCCTCAACCCATCCTTAGTGAAAGATGGTTCAGGTTCCCAGAAATGGAGGACAACTGAATGCTTGAAATATGCCCCACGCACTTGGCACCACTTGGTGGTGCCACTACAGCCCCATTTTGAAAGTGGGAAATGATAGCCCTAGGGCCCCTCTACCTTGCCCCGGTAATCATTTGATGAACACTTCAAAGATAAGACGTATAGTAGGTGCCCTTTTCCAGTTTCATAATATTCAATGACGAAAAACATCAAAGTTCAGGTTAGCTAACTGGCCCTTTCCAGCCCCTGGGAACCTTTGAAACTTTAACAGAGGGTACTCACTATGACCCTCAACCAATCCTAAATGAAAGATGGTTCAGGTTCCCAGAAATGGAGGACAAATGAATGCTTGAAATATGCCCCATGCACTTGGCACCACTTGGTGGTGCCACTACAGCCCCATTTTGAAAGTGGGAAATGATAGCCCTAGGGCCCCTCTACCTTGCCCCGGTAATCATTTGATGAACACTTCAAAGATAAGACGTATAATAGGTGCTCTTTTCCAGTTTCATAATATTCAATGATGAAAAAACATCAAAGTTCAGAACCGGCCTTTCCCAGCCCCTGGGGCCCTTTGAAACTTTGACATGGGATACCCCCTAAGACCCTTAACCTATCCCCAGTGATAGTTTGTTCAGGAGACCGGCAATGAATAAAATATGAATGCTGAAATATGCCCCAGGCACTTGGCACCACCAAGTGGTGCCACTACAGCCCCATTCTGAGAGTGGGAAGTGATAGCCTAGGGACCCTATACCTTGCCCCAATAGTCATTTGATGAACACTTCAAAGATAAGGCGTATAATAGTTGGCCTTTTCTCGTTTCACAATATACAATGATGAAAAAACATCAAAGTTCCGGTTAGCTAACCGGCCTTTCCCAGCCCCTGGGGCCCTTTGAAACTATGACAGGGGATACCCCCTAAGAACCTTAACATATCCCTAGTGAAAGATGGTTCAGGTTCCCAGAAATGGAGGACAAATGAATGCTTGAAATATGCCCCACGCACTTGGCACCACTTGGTGGTGCCACTACAGCCCCATTTTGAAAGTGGGAAATGATAGCCCTAGGGCCCCTCTACCTTGCCCCGGTAATCATTTGATGAACACTTCAAAGATAAGACGTATAATAGGTGCCCTTTTCCAGTTTAATAATATTCAATGACGAAAAACATCAAAGTTCAGATTAGCTAACTGGCCCTTTCCCGCCCCTGGGAACCTTTGAAACTTTAACAGGGGGTACTGCCTAAGACCCTCAACCCATCCTTAGTGAAAGATGGTTCAGGTTCCCAGAAATGGAGGACAAATGAATGCTTGAAATATGCCCCACGCACTTGGCACCACTTGGTGGTGCCACTACAGCCCCATTTTGAAAGTGGAAAATGATAGCCCTAGGGCCCCTCTACCTTGCCCCGGTAATCATTTGATGAACACTTCAAAGATAAGACGTATAATAGGTGCCCTTTTCCAGTTTCATAATATTCAATGACGAAAAACATCAAAGTTCAGGTTAGCTAACTGGCCCTTTCCAGCCCCTGGGAACCTTTGAAACTTTAACAGAGGGTACTCACTATGACCCTCAATCAATCCTAAATGAAAGATGGTTCAGGTTCCCAGAAATGGAGGACAAATGAATGCTTGAAATATGCCCCACGCACTTGGCACCACTTGGTGGTGCCACTACAGCCCCATTTTGAAAGTGGAAAAAGATAGCCCTAGGGCCCCTCTACCTTGCCCCGGTAATCATTTGATGAACACTTCAAAGATAAGACGTATAATAGGTGCCCTTTTCCAGTTTCATAATATTCAATGACGAAAAACATCAAAGTTCAGATTAGCTAACTGGCCCTTTCCCGCCCCTGGGAACCTTTGAAACTTTAACAGGGGGTACTCCCTAAGACCCTCAACCCATCCTTAGTGAAAGATAGTTCAGGTTCCCAGAAATGGAGGACAAATGAATGCTTGAAAAATGAACCGCGCACTTGGCACCACTTGGTGGTGCCACTACAGCCCCATTTTGAAAGTGGGAAATGATAGCCCTAGGGCCCCTCTACCTTGCCCCGGTAATCATTTGATGAACACTTTAAAGATAAGACGTATAATAGGTGCCCTTTTCCAGTTTCATAATATTCAATGATGAAAAAACATCAAATTTCAGTTTAGCTAACCGGCCTTTCCCAGCCCCTGGGGCCCTTTGAAACTATGACAGGGGATACCCCCTAAGAACCTTAACATATCCCTAGTGAAAGATGGTTCAGGTTCCCAGAAATGGAGGACAAATGAATGCTTGAAATATGCCCCACGCACTTGGCACCACTTGGTGGTGCCACTACAGCCCCATTTTGAAAGTGGAAAAAGATAGCCCTAGGGCCCCTCTACCTTGCCCCGGTAATCATTTGATGAACACTTCAAAGATATGACGTATAATAGGTGCTCTTTTCCAGTTTCATAATATTCAATGACGAAAAACATCAAATTTCAGGTTAGCTAACTGGCCCTTTCCAGCCCCTGGGAACCTTTGAAACTTTAACAGGGGGTACTCCCTAAGACCCTCAACCCATCCTTAGTGAAAGATGGTTCAGGTTCCCAGAAATGGAGGACAAATGAATGCTTGAAATATGCCCCACGCACTTGGCACCACTTGGTGGTGCCACTACAGCCCCATTTTGAAAGTGGGAAATGATAGCCCTAGGGCCCCTTTACCTTGCCCCGGTAATCATTTGATGAACACTTTAAAGATAAGACGTATAATAGGTGCCCTTTTCCAGTTTCATAATATTCAATGACGAAAAACATCAAAGTTCAGATTAGCTAACTGGCCCTTTCCCGCCCCTGGGAACCTTTGAAACTTTAACAGGGGGTACTGCCTAAGACCCTCAACCCATCCTTAGTGAAAGATGGTTCAGGTTCCCAGAAATGGAGGACAACTGAATGCTTGAAATATGCCCCACGCACTTGGCACCACTTGGTGGTGCCACTACAGCCCCATTTTGAAAGTGGGAAATGATAGCCCTAGGGCCCCTCTACCTTGCCCCGGTAATCATTTGATGAACACTTCAAAGATAAGACGTATAGTAGGTGCCCTTTTCCAGTTTCATAATATTCAATGACGAAAAACATCAAAGTTCAGGTTAGCTAACTGGCCCTTTCCCGCCCCTGGGAACCTTTGAAACTTTAACAGGGGGTACTGCCTAAGACCCTCAACCCATCCTTAGTGAAAGATGGTTCAGGTTCCCAGAAATGGAGGACAACTGAATGCTTGAAATATGCCCCACGCACTTGGCACCACTTGGTGGTGCCACTACAGCCCCATTTTGAAAGTGGGAAATGATAGCCCTAGGGCCCCTCTACCTTGCCCCGGTAATCATTTGATGAACACTTCAAAGATAAGACGTATAGTAGGTGCCCTTTTCCAGTTTCATAATATTCAATGACGAAAAACATCAAAGTTCAGGTTAGCTAACTGGCCCTTTCCAGCCCCTGGGAACCTTTGAAACTTTAACAGAGGGTACTCACTATGACCCTCAACCAATCCTAAATGAAAGATGGTTCAGGTTCCCAGAAATGGAGGACAAATGAATGCTTGAAATATGCCCCATGCACTTGGCACCACTTGGTGGTGCCACTACAGCCCCATTTTGAAAGTGGGAAATGATAGCCCTAGGGCCCCTCTACCTTGCCCCGGTAATCATTTGATGAACACTTCAAAGATAAGACGTATAATAGGTGCTCTTTTCCAGTTTCATAATATTCAATGATGAAAAAACATCAAAGTTCAGAACCGGCCTTTCCCAGCCCCTGGGGCCCTTTGAAACTTTGACATGGGATACCCCCTAAGACCCTTAACCTATCCCCAGTGATAGTTTGTTCAGGAGACCGGCAATGAATAAAATATGAATGCTGAAATATGCCCCAGGCACTTGGCACCACCAAGTGGTGCCACTACAGCCCCATTCTGAGAGTGGGAAGTGATAGCCTAGGGACCCTATACCTTGCCCCAATAGTCATTTGATGAACACTTCAAAGATAAGGCGTATAATAGTTGGCCTTTTCTCGTTTCACAATATACAATGATGAAAAAACATCAAAGTTCCGGTTAGCTAACCGGCCTTTCCCAGCCCCTGGGGCCCTTTGAAACTATGACAGGGGATACCCCCTAAGAACCTTAACATATCCCTAGTGAAAGATGGTTCAGGTTCCCAGAAATGGAGGACAAATGAATGCTTGAAATATGCCCCACGCACTTGGCACCACTTGGTGGTGCCACTACAGCCCCATTTTGAAAGTGGGAACTGATAGCCCTAGGGCCCCTCTACCTTGCCCCGGTAATCATTTGATGAACACTTCAAAGATAAGACGTATAATAGGTGCCCTTTTCCAGTTTAATAATATTCAATGACGAAAAACATCAAAGTTCAGATTAGCTAACTGGCCCTTTCCCGCCCCTGGGAACCTTTGAAACTTTAACAGGGGGTACTGCCTAAGACCCTCAACCCATCCTTAGTGAAAGATGGTTCAGGTTCCCAGAAATGGAGGACAAATGAATGCTTGAAATATGCCCCACGCACTTGGCACCACTTGGTGGTGCCACTACAGCCCCATTTTGAAAGTGGAAAATGATAGCCCTAGGGCCCCTCTACCTTGCCCCGGTAATCATTTGATGAACACTTCAAAGATAAGACGTATAATAGGTGCCCTTTTCCAGTTTCATAATATTCAATGACGAAAAACATCAAAGTTCAGGTTAGCTAACTGGCCCTTTCCAGCCCCTGGGAACCTTTGAAACTTTAACAGAGGGTACTCACTATGACCCTCAATCAATCCTAAATGAAAGATGGTTCAGGTTCCCAGAAATGGAGGACAAATGAATGCTTGAAATATGCCCCACGCACTTGGCACCACTTGGTGGTGCCACTACAGCCCCATTTTGAAAGTGGAAAAAGATAGCCCTAGGGCCCCTCTACCTTGCCCCGGTAATCATTTGATGAACACTTCAAAGATAAGACGTATAATAGGTGCCCTTTTCCAGTTTCATAATATTCAATGACGAAAAACATCAAAGTTCAGATTAGCTAACTGGCCCTTTCCCGCCCCTGGGAACCTTTGAAACTTTAACAGGGGGTACTCCCTAAGACCCTCAACCCATCCTTAGTGAAAGATAGTTCAGGTTCCCAGAAATGGAGGACAAATGAATGCTTGAAAAATGAACCGCGCACTTGGCACCACTTGGTGGTGCCACTACAGCCCCATTTTGAAAGTGGGAAATGATAGCCCTAGGGCCCCTCTACCTTGCCCCGGTAATCATTTGATGAACACTTTAAAGATAAGACGTATAATAGGTGCCCTTTTCCAGTTTCATAATATTCAATGATGAAAAAACATCAAATTTCAGTTTAGCTAACCGGCCTTTCCCAGCCCCTGGGGCCCTTTGAAACTATGACAGGGGATACCCCCTAAGAACCTTAACATATCCCTAGTGAAAGATGGTTCAGGTTCCCAGAAATGGAGGACAAATGAATGCTTGAAATATGCCCCACGCACTTGGCACCACTTGGTGGTGCCACTACAGCCCCATTTTGAAAGTGGAAAAAGATAGCCCTAGGGCCCCTCTACCTTACCCCGGTAATCATTTGATGAACACTTCAAAGATATGACGTATAATAGGTGCTCTTTTCCAGTTTCATAATATTCAATGACGAAAAACATCAAATTTCAGGTTAGCTAACTGGCCCTTTCCAGCCCCTGGGAACCTTTGAAACTTTAACAGGGGGTACTCCCTAAGACCCTCAACCCATCCTTAGTGAAAGATGGTTCAGGTTCCCAGAAATGGAGGACAAATGAATGCTTGAAATATGCCCCACGCACTTGGCACCACTTGGTGGTGCCACTACAGCCCCATTTTGAAAGTGGGAAATGATAGCCCTAGGGCCCCTTTACCTTGCCCCGGTAATCATTTGATGAACACTTTAAAGATAAGACGTATAATAGGTGCCCTTTTCCAGTTTCATAATATTCAATGACGAAAAACATCAAAGTTCAGATTAGCTAACTGGCCCTTTCCCGCCCCTGGGAACCTTTGAAACTTTAACAGGGGGTACTGCCTAAGACCCTCAACCCATCCTTAGTGAAAGATGGTTCAGGTTCCCAGAAATGGAGGACAACTGAATGCTTGAAATATGCCCCACGCACTTGGCACCACTTGGTGGTGCCACTACAGCCCCATTTTGAAAGTGGGAAATGATAGCCCTAGGGCCCCTCTACCTTGCCCCGGTAATCATTTGATGAACACTTCAAAGATAAGACGTATAGTAGGTGCCCTTTTCCAGTTTCATAATATTCAATGACGAAAAACATCAAAGTTCAGGTTAGCTAACTGGCCCTTTCCCGCCCCTGGGAACCTTTGAAACTTTAACAGGGGGTACTGCCTAAGACCCTCAACCCATCCTTAGTGAAAGATGGTTCAGGTTCCCAGAAATGGAGGACAACTGAATGCTTGAAATATGCCCCACGCACTTGGCACCACTTGGTGGTGCCACTACAGCCCCATTTTGAAAGTGGGAAATGATAGCCCTAGGGCCCCTCTACCTTGCCCCGGTAATCATTTGATGAACACTTCAAAGATAAGACGTATAGTAGGTGCCCTTTTCCAGTTTCATAATATTCAATGACGAAAAACATCAAAGTTCAGGTTAGCTAACTGGCCCTTTCCAGCCCCTGGGAACCTTTGAAACTTTAACAGAGGGTACTCACTATGACCCTCAACCAATCCTAAATGAAAGATGGTTCAGGTTCCCAGAAATGGAGGACAAATGAATGCTTGAAATATGCCCCATGCACTTGGCACCACTTGGTGGTGCCACTACAGCCCCATTTTGAAAGTGGGAAATGATAGCCCTAGGGCCCCTCTACCTTGCCCCGGTAATCATTTGATGAACACTTCAAAGATAAGACGTATAATAGGTGCTCTTTTCCAGTTTCATAATATTCAATGATGAAAAAACATCAAAGTTCAGAACCGGCCTTTCCCAGCCCCTGGGGCCCTTTGAAACTTTGACATGGGATACCCCCTAAGACCCTTAACCTATCCCCAGTGATAGTTTGTTCAGGAGACCGGCAATGAATAAAATATGAATGCTGAAATATGCCCCAGGCACTTGGCACCACCAAGTGGTGCCACTACAGCCCCATTCTGAGAGTGGGAAGTGATAGCCTAGGGACCCTATACCTTGCCCCAATAGTCATTTGATGAACACTTCAAAGATAAGGCGTATAATAGTTGGCCTTTTCTCGTTTCACAATATACAATGATGAAAAAACATCAAAGTTCCGGTTAGCTAACCGGCCTTTCCCAGCCCCTGGGGCCCTTTGAAACTATGACAGGGGATACCCCCTAAGAACCTTAACATATCCCTAGTGAAAGATGGTTCAGGTTCCCAGAAATGGAGGACAAATGAATGCTTGAAATATGCCCCACGCACTTGGCACCACTTGGTGGTGCCACTACAGCCCCATTTTGAAAGTGGGAAATGATAGCCCTAGGGCCCCTCTACCTTGCCCCGGTAATCATTTGATGAACACTTCAAAGATAAGACGTATAATAGGTGCCCTTTTCCAGTTTAATAATATTCAATGACGAAAAACATCAAAGTTCAGATTAGCTAACTGGCCCTTTCCCGCCCCTGGGAACCTTTGAAACTTTAACAGGGGGTACTGCCTAAGACCCTCAACCCATCCTTAGTGAAAGATGGTTCAGGTTCCCAGAAATGGAGGACAAATGAATGCTTGAAATATGCCCCACGCACTTGGCACCACTTGGTGGTGCCACTACAGCCCCATTTTGAAAGTGGAAAATGATAGCCCTAGGGCCCCTCTACCTTGCCCCGGTAATCATTTGATGAACACTTCAAAGATAAGACGTATAATAGGTGCCCTTTTCCAGTTTCATAATATTCAATGACGAAAAACATCAAAGTTCAGGTTAGCTAACTGGCCCTTTCCAGCCCCTGGGAACCTTTGAAACTTTAACAGAGGGTACTCACTATGACCCTCAATCAATCCTAAATGAAAGATGGTTCAGGTTCCCAGAAATGGAGGACAAATGAATGCTTGAAATATGCCCCACGCACTTGGCACCACTTGGTGGTGCCACTACAGCCCCATTTTGAAAGTGGAAAGTGATAGCCCTAGGGCCCCTCTACCTTGCCCCGGTAATCATTTGATGAACACTTCAAGGATAAGACGTATAATAGGTGCCCTTTTCCAGTATCATAATATTCCATGATGAAAAACATCAAAGTTCTGGTTAGCTAACTGGCCCTTTCCCGCCCCTGGGAACCTTTGAAACTTTAACAGGGGGTACTGCCTAAGACCCTCAACCCATCCTTAGTTAAAGATGGTTCAGGTTCCCAGAAATGGAGGACAAATGATTGCTTGAAATATGCCCCACGCACTTGGCACCACTTGGTGGTGCCACTACAGCCCCATTTTGAAAGTGGAAAATGATAGCCCTAGGGCCCCTCTACCTTGCCCCGGTAATCATTTGATGAACACTTCAAAGATAAGACGTATAATAGGTGCCCTTTTCCAGTTTCATAATATTCAATGACGAAAAACATCAAAGTTCAGGTTAGCTAACTGGCCCTTTCCAGCCCCTGGGAACCTTTGAAACTTTAACAGAGGGTACTCACTATGACCCTCAATCAATCCTAAATGAAAGATGGTTCAGGTTCCCAGAAATGGAGGACAAATGAATGCTTGAAATATGCCCCACGCACTTGGCACCACTTGGTGGTGCCACTACAGCCCCATTTTGAAAGTGGAAAAAGATAGCCCTAGGGCCCCTCTACCTTGCCCCGGTAATCATTTGATGAACACTTCAAAGATAAGACGTATAATAGGTACCCTTTTCCAGTTTCATAATATTCAATGACGAAAAACATCAAAGTTCAGGTTAGCTAACTGGCCCTTTCCAGCCCCTGGGAACCTTTGAAACTTTAACAGGGGGTACTGCCTAAGACCCTCAACCCATCCTTAGTGAAAGATGGTTCAGGTTCCCAGAAATGGAGGACTAATGAATGCTTGAAATATGCCCCACGCACTTGGCACCACTTGGTGGTGCCACTACAGCCCCATTTTGAAAGTGGGAAATGATAGCCCTAGGGCCCCTCTACCTTGCCCCGGTAATCATTTGATGAACACTTCAAAGATAAGACGTATAATAGGTGCCCTTTTCCAGTTTCATAATATTCAATGACGAAAAACATCAAAATTCAGGTTAGCTAACTGGCCCTTTCCCGCCCCTGGGAACCTTTGAAACTTTAACAGGGGGTACTCCCTAAGACCCTCAACCCATCCTTAGTGAAAGATGGTTCAGGTTCCCAGAAATGGAGGACAAATGAATGCTTGAAATATGCCCCACGCACTTGGCACCACTTGGTGGTGCCACTACAGCCCCATTTTGAAAGTGGAAAATGATAGCCCTAGGGCCCCTCTACCTTGCCCCGGTAATCATTTGATGAACACTTCAAAGATAAGACGTATAATAGGTGCCCTTTTCCAGTTTCATAATATTCAATGACGAAAAACATCAAAGTTCAGGTTAGCTAACTGGCCCTCTCCAGCCCCTGGGAACCTTTGAAACTTTAACAGGGGGTACTCCCTAAGACCCTCAACCCATCCTTAGTGAAAGATGGTTCAGGTTCCCAGAAATGGAGGACAAATGAATGCTTGAAATATGCCCCACGCACTTGGCACCACTTGGTGGTGCCACTACAGCCCCATTCTTGAAAGTAGCAAATGATAGCCCTAGGGCCCCTTTACCTTGCCCCGGTAATCATTTGATGAACACTTTAAAGATAAGACGTACAATAGGTGCCCTTTTCCAGTTTCATGATATTCAATGACGAAAAACATCAAAGTTCAGGTTAGCTAACTGGCCCTTTCCCGCCCCTGGGAACCTTTGAAACTTTAACAGGGGGTACTCCCTATATATTCAACCCATCCTTAGTGAAAGATGGTTCAGGTTCCCAGAAATGGAGGACAAATGAATGCTTGAAATATGCCCCACGCACTTGGCACCACTTGGTGGTGCCTTAGAATTGATTGCTGGAAATATGCACCACCTAGTGGTACCACTAGAGTCCCGTCCTGATAGCAGGAAACAATAGTCATTTGGCCCTTCTACCTTGTCAAGGTGTTGATATGGTGGGCACTTTATAAATCATGGGTATAATACCTTCCTGTAATATTAAAAATGTTCTAGGAACCACTTGGTGGCATCACCACCACTTATTACTGAAAACGGTTTATTAATAGTCTTATAGACACATAAAGTTGCCCCGGTAATAATTTTCGAAACATACTTCAACGTAGTTTACACGTGTGGAATATTTCAGTTTACAATCGTTAGAGTAACGAATTTTCAGGTTAGCTTATTGGCCCTGTCATATTCTTGAGGTCCCTGAAAGAGTTCAAAAGGTTTTCTTCTTGAAGTAGTTAACCATTTCCTAATTCTTGTTTGTCCAGTGAACTAAGATGAGTGGGTAATTTATTTTCTAATTTTTTCAGTTTTAAAAAAGAATATTTTTTTCTTCAGGTGAGCCTTACTGCCTCCGAGTGTCTGATTTATTATGTAATTAATTTTCACAAAGATTATGCAATCATTAATCCTTAATTATCTTAAATAAAGTATTAAAAACAGCACTGCCTCTCAGTACTCTCAGTTCTTTGATTAATTTCCTTATTGGCTGCTAGCTTCTACGCGCTTAGTGGCTGCTGTTATTGGCTGCTAGCTTCAGCCTGGTTATTCCGGAATATAGTAGACTGTCAATGTGTACATACCTTGTAATCATGCTTCTTTTTGTTACAACATTATTGGTGAGAAAAAATGCTTTATTTTCATATAAAACACTACATGTTTATTATCAAGACTGTACTAAAAATGCAAGCTGAAAACGGATTAAGCGTATTATTTCCTATTAGTAGCAATTCCTTTTTCCAATTTTTTGAGCACTTTTAGGGAGAATTTCTCCACTTTTTAGCATTGGTCAATCAAATACCTTTCACTTCCTAATTCTAGACACATTCTGTAGCCAATATGTATATATATTTTATCCACCTTCCAACCAGTAATAGTTGTCTCTACAGGCAATAAACTCGCTTGAAGTGAATTTTCAGCAATCTAAAAAATAATTTTAATCAAGCGAGATTATACTTGTAGAGACGAGTACAAATATAAAGGGTTGGGAGATGGATAACATACAGATAAATTAAATAATGTGCCTAGTTAATTAACCGATGCTGGAAAGTGGAGAAATTCTTCCCAAAAGTGTGCAAAAATATGCGCCGTAAATTGCACCTTTTTTGCATTACGGAATCTGTAGAGTCAAAGACAAACATATAAAACCGTAACGCTTAGATCTGCATGATTCAGTGTAAAAATCATGAAAATTGAGCTATAATTGACTCCACAACGTTTTTATAAAAATTGGTTTTTCAATGAAATATATAGCGTAAAAATGCAATTATGACTCACTTATGGCCACATACTGATAGTCATACAAAAGAATAGTTAAGAAAGTAAGTTGAAAACTTGAATGTGTAATACACATCATTGAAAGTAATATGAATTGGTACGAAATAATTTAAGAACGACTTAATGTTAGAGCAAGGAAAAAGGGGAGTTAATCTAATATTTGTTTACCTTTGGAGTCGTGGTCGGTTGGGAGAAGATATTGCATAGTTCTGATGATTCTCCCCATGTCCTGATGACTACAAAGAACATACAGCAATGACTTAAGGAGGTATCATTCTTTTTATCATGCGATTATATGAAGAGCTTTAAGTTTAAATTAAACATACTAACGTTATCTGAGTATCTCGAATTTCCTCATATTTTTCGGCATGGTTTGCAGACAACACCCTATATTTTTCAGGTATATCTTGAGTACCTATCTTCTCCTTGTGTTTTGTATGTTACATCTGAGCGAAGTAAGATATAAAACAGATAATTGGTCTGGCCGCTGATTGTTGAAGCAGGATGTTGTCCACGCCACTACAGAGACGACAGGCCGTCATTTTTATCCTGGGATGGCTCGCTTACGCCTCCACGTATTTGCTGCGAAAACCTCTAGGTGTTGTAAGTGTTTCTAGAGAGTGAATTTTATATTCACCCAAAATACTCATGAAGTTATTCATTTAAAACTAAAATTTATTTTTATTCAAAAAGATACTGTAAAAAGAGAAAATATGACACAAGTCTATTTTGATAAGTTTAAGCGCTTTGGCGCAAGTGCTTCTGAACGCTAAAGTTTATTGTGTGATAACAGAATTCTACATATTAAACTTTTTGTGTTCAAAGCAATCATTTAAGTGCATGTAACATGTTTAAATCAGAAAATACGATTATGTACGACTACAAGTCATGTTCCATGTTGTAGGGTCACTGTACTCACACTGGTAAACTGTAGGATTGATCGAAAAAATACTGCTAAATTATTAATTAATTTAACTACTGTTAATTAATTTTGTACCCCAATATTTATCATTAGCACCTTAATAATTGGACCTCTGACCATGTCAATCATCAATCGCAGTAAAATGTAAACAAAGGTAATGCAAGTCTTGACGATAACCAGCATCGCTATGAACAATATGTGTTGCCATTCCACGCTGATACCCGTGACAATAAAGCAATCAGATGTAATGACTAAATGAATGCAAAGAGTATACCCTGGTGTAGATAATGATATCGGGAATGGTGTATACCTATACCTATTTACGAGTTGTGTCCAGCTTTAATAACGGAATTCCAAGTCTCTCGATCCCTAGTACAGCCTAGTGAACCATACAAGCAAAACATTCTATTCATATAACAGTTTTTATGCTGTAAAGTGTAAATGGTTATATTTTAATTGTCATGCATTTTCAACTGTTTCAGTATGTAATGTTACCCAGAGGACATGGTTTATACATATAATAGGTTAAAAGTACTTATTATAACGAATGTTTTTGAACTTATGAAATCTTACATTTTATCATGAACATGATGAAAGCATAAAATAATACAATAGCTAGCGGAACAAAGTGCACTGCAAGCTCTTAAAGCAATGTCTAGACAAGGTGAAAACTTATACTTCGACTTGAAACAAACAGTACATGTAATTATAAATGTTTTTATTAAAAAATCCTTTCTTTCATGATTCACAGTTTGAGGAATTTTCCTTCATTTAAGGTGAAGACAGACTTAGAAGAGTCACTTTCTATTGGTAAAACACAGTTAGGATGGCTAGATACGGCTCTGTTGCTACCTTATGCTCTAATGCAGGTAAGTGTTAAAGTCTATATAGTAAGACTAACTAGAAACAGATAATATTATACACTATTGACTTTGATGAGATCTTTTAGTGACTATATGGACATGGTCAGGAATTGGTTGACTGGGGCTCAAGGAAGACAGGAGGAGGCAAAATTCAAAAGTCAATAACAATTTTATTAAATAATCAGGGATTGAACAACATTTTTTTTTTTTAGACTTTTGTTCTTTTCAAAAGCATTTTGAATATTATGTGGTGTGTAACAATATTTATAATATATTCCAACACTTGAAGTACTCAGTGTTTAAAAGTGGAAAATAATGGTATAAAGTGGCAAGCCATAAATACGCATCCATTTATTTATAAGGACATTTATCTTGGCTACATTATCTCCCTTGTTTACAGATGCTGTGTATGTATATATTTCTGGTTACTGTTCTCGTTTATTATATTATACATTTTATCCCTTGTTTACAGATGTTGTTGGGGCCGTTAGGAGACAGGTTTGGACCCAGGAGAACTTTTGGAGTCTGTTTGCTGATGTCTGCCTTATCCATGGTAAAAAAACACAATGTCATATTGTCATTATAAAAATAGAACGATCTCTTTTTTGATTCAAACGAGGAAATTAGGTTATAAGACACTTAATGATCATATGAAAAATCAGTTTAATGAAATGTGTTGGGAGATGGAATGATTTAAATTATATTTCTTTCTCTGTTGTAATTTTAAATTTTAAATGCATTACCTTTGAAGTATGCATTTAAAAAAGATTAATACATAACTTCAGTGATTGAAATTCAATAAATATCATGGAATTATTTAAAACTTAACAAAAGAGGTTTTACCAGATTTGATGGATTTTTATATTTAATTCAAGATTTTACTGATGATTTCTATTGCACACATGTGATATGTACCGGCGGTACACAAAATGTTGCGTATTTTCGACTCAATTCACGGGCTCATGGCGGTACACCAAAATTCACGGGAAACAAAAATGTGTACCGTTTTTTGAAATGCTTACCGGAAACCGCCATTTCTCTTTCATTCCCGCTTGCACAACACCGGAAATCTCGAACTATGCATGACTTACTGGTGATTAAGGTAAACATAAAAAAACATCATGAATGAAGGTGTGAAATATTCCCATGATAATTACATTGTAATTAAGAGATATCAAAGCGTTTTGTTTGGCTGATTGCTTTTTAATAGGACCCTTATTAAGGATTCTTAAAACTGTAATTTGTTAAAAGTAAAGACATTTCAAAGAGAAAACGCCTGCATTCACAAGAATCGGAAACACTTTGTGATAGCAAAACGAAATTAATTCCATTATTTGCTTAAGCATAAGTATTGTTTATTTGAATACAGATTAAGAGAAATGATTTTTTAGTACAATTTCAAAAATGCAGTTGAATGGAGATGACCAGACTCAATTTAATTAAACTGGTTTTATAAATACTGTACTTTTTACTAAGTTCAGCATTTAGGCCTTGCTTAGTTTATCGCAGAGATTCAAAATTCTTCAAGAGTTTCTTGAAATGAATAAAAAATCATAATACATCTTATGCAGTGTTGCATCTGTACATTGATTTGAAATTTATTATTAAAAAATAAACGCCTTACATTAATATTTTGGTCGATATTTTGTACAGTTTTATGTACAGTTTTTTGATTAGCAATGTACAGTATTTTCATCCAAATTCCAGTATTTTGAAGACTGGTGTACAGTATTTGGGTCTAGAAATTATCACATGTATGCTATTGCCTCAGTTTCTCTTGTCTTCTTGTAGGTCACATTTGGAAGTTGGAGTAATTTCTGGATCTTCTTCTTATTACTTTTCATAAATGGAACAGCACAGGTGGGTGTTATCTTAATTAATGGAACAGCACAGGTAGGTGTTATCTTAATTAATGGAACAGCACAGGTGGGTGTTATCTTAATTAATGGAACAGCACAGGTAGCTGTTATCTTAACGAATGGAACAGCACGTGCACAGGTTAGTGTTATCTTTATTAATGGAACAGCAAGGTTAGTGTTACTTTTTATTAATGGAACAGCACAGGCCACTGTTATCTTAATAAATGGAACAGCACGGGTCAAATGTTATCTTAATTAATGGAACAGCACAGGTGAGTGTTATCTTTATTAATGGAACAGTACAGAACACAAATATGTGTTACATGTATCTTAATAAATAGAACAATACAAGTAGTTATTAGTCTGGTAGTCATCTTAAGTTGTCATCAGTTCATTTCATTGATAAAAAGCAGTCAAGCTAGTTTATAATGAATTGCAGAACATACAGTCAAATTTCAAAAGGGGGAACTATATGAATACTCTTCATTTATTTATTGTTTATCTGACAGTAATTAAAAGTGAATGTTTTAACAAAATACTGATTTATAATAAGTGCAGCACATTTGTGTATAGGGCCAGTAAGCTATCTGCATTCAGTGCTGTTGTTTTGTAGGCCCAGTGCTGGCCTAACTGTATTAAGTGCCTGGGATCCTGGTATGCAGATGAAGTCAGAAATAGCATGTTCGGAATGTTTGGGACGTGTGCCTTTGCAGGGGGCATCATGGGAACTTCTCTGGCAGTAAGTCGTCCAATCAGAAAAATGAGATTACGCCTCCGCAATACTGGATAATGAGAATATTATTCAGTGTCCTAATGCTATAGACATTTTTCTTTGTATTGAATTTACTTGATAAAGCACTTTCAGAATCAGCATTTCTATGACCTTTTGATTACAATCTCAGAAATCAAGTGAAAAAAATGAAAGAGGTGTATTTCCCTTACAGATACTGTTTCATTTATATAACTCCATGTCTAATTTTGATTTTAGATTTATCTACAGAAACTGTTTTATTTATGCAGGCTTTTCTAACTCCTTGTCCGGTTTTGATTTTTAGGTTTATCTACAGACTTCCTACTCCTGGAGAAGTGCATTTTTTCTTCCTTCTGTGATAGTGGTGAGTACTAGACAGGATCAAGGTTTTAGTGAAGTGAATCATCACCTGTAAAATCATTGTATATTCATTGATGCGAATAAGTCTAAAGTAGTTTCGAATTTGACTCCTGACGTGACCCTCTATGGGATATCAATTTTATTTTGATTGATTCAATTAAGATTTAATACATTGTTTCTGAAGGCAGTAAGACATTTTGAGACCAAATTTTAGTACCATCTGTTTGTCGTCCAGTTAGGAGCTAGGTTGGGGGATGGATTCCATTCTTGTCAGCCTGAGGATAATGAATTGGTAGAAAAAGACAACCTTTCATACTTTAACTTTTAAAGCTGTAGTAATTCCTTGAGGATTAATTACTGTATACAGGGAAATTTTCGCCCCCGTTTTATTTTTGCCCCTTTCGCCCTACCCTCATTTGGGCGAATTTAAAACTGGGCGAATTCAAAGAATACAGTATTATTTCTTAAACTAAACTATGATTGGGCAAATTTAAAACGGGACAAAATTGTTTGCGAGTGTGAAAGGGCGAAAATAAGACGGGGCGAAAATAACCCTGTATACAGTATATTGCCCACTACAAAAAATCCAGAGCCTAATGTTTTTTTATTATTTGGTCAGATAGTTTTCTAGTTTCTTTGTACTTTAATTCTTTGTTATTTTGATATTTCTTTTCTTGGCTTTGAATTATTTTTCCGCTGTTTCAGGCGACACTTGGTGTGCTTGTCTTCCTATTCTTCAGCACTCCTGAAGAACAAAGCATAGAAATACCGGGGAAAAGTAAGTAAAAAAGTACAGAAATTCCAGGAAAATATAAGTCAAGAAAGTGTAGAAATTCTGGGAAAAAGTAAGTAAAGAAAGTGTAGAAATTCTGGGAAAAAAGTAAGTAAAGAAAGTGTAGAAATTCTGGGAAAAAGTAAGTAAAGAAAGTGTAGAAATTCTGGGAAAAAGTAAGTAAAGAAAGCGTACTTAAACATTCAGGGACAAGGAAAGACAGATTTGTACATTCAACAACAACGTTTATAAATTATATTTAGATACCACAGCAAACATGTATTTAAAGAAGTTGATTACATTACAGCACAGAGTTCAACATCATCAAAATCTACAGGAAGCACCTCATGGCTACAGATGTGGAAAATCCCGTAAGATTTTTGTTTACTTTGTGACTATTCTTATTATAATGTATATGACATATTGTTTACAGGGTTATTTTCGCTCTATGTTATTTCCACCCTTTCACACGTGCAAATAATTTTGCCCTGTTTTAAATTTGCCCGTTCAAAGTTTTGTGAAAGAAATTATACAGCATTCTTTTAATTTGCTTTGTTATAATTTGCCCAAATGAAGGTAGGGTGAATTGAAGGGGGCTAAAATAAAATGGGGGTGAAAATTTCCCTGTATACAATATTTCTTTTGAATAAATGTATCAGTTTTTATTCCATGCTACTTTAATACAAGTTTCTGAATGCAAAATATAAATGACTCAAATGTATAGTAGGTACTTTTGTAGTTATTGATTTATATAGAGACATTTTTGTTTTGTTTTTTGTTGATAGGATGTTACCTGAGGTTGCTGTAGCAGTCTTCTGCTTAAAAGTTGTGAGATACTGCATGTATATGTGGTTACCAATGTATCTATTGAATGCTGTAAGTATCAGACAGACAGACAAACAGCTAGAGAGAGACAAACAGCTAGACAGACAGAGAGAAAGGTATAGAAAGACAGACAGATACTGCATGTATATGTGGCTACCAATGTATCTACTGAATGCTGTAAGTATCAGAGAGAGAGAGACAGACAGACAGAGACAAACAGCTAGACAGACAGACAGAGAGAAAGGTATAGAAAGACACACAGATACTGCATGTATATGTGGTTACCAATGTATCTACTGAATGCTGTAAGTATCAGAGAGAGAGAGAGACAGACAGACAAACAGACAGACAGAGACAAACAGCTAGACAGACAGACAGACAGAGAGAAAGGTATAGAAAGACAGACAGATACTGCATGTATATGTGGTTACCGATGTATCTACTGAATGCTGTAAGTATCAGAGAGAGAGAGACAGACAGACAGAGACAAACAGCTAGACAGACAGACAGAGAGAAAGGTATAGAAAGACAGACAGATACTGCATGTATATGTGGTTACCGATGTATCTACTGAATGCTGTAAGTATCAGAGAGAGAGAGACAGACAGACAGAGACAAACAGCTAGACAGACAGACAGAGAGAAAGCTATAGAAAGACAGACAGATACTGCATGTATATGCGGTTACCGATGTATCTACTGAATGCTGTAAGTATCAGAGAGAGAGTAACTACATATATTCATGTGGTTACCAGTGTATCTACTGGATATTTTGTCTGTTTCAAAGGAAGGTATTGCCTCTTGAGTGGTTACAAATTTACAAGACTTAGTGTAGATTTAATGCATTAATGATTAGTAGGACAGAGAAGGGAAATATGAAACAATATAAATATAAATTAAGTAGATTATGTTGTTACTGTAGATATCAACACAGAATTATTTATTTATTACATTATGCCCAAGTGAAATCTAAAGCTAACGTGGAAAATTTAGTTTGAAAATTTTTAGGTGTGTTAATGACCTTCAAATGTATCATTTTTTTCTTTTCAAATTGTTTATTTTTGTCCTAAATCCTGCACATTAAAATCCTATAATTAATTTTCAGTTAAAGTACACCAAAGCCCAGGCTGGTATGTTTTCTACAACATTTGAGGTGGGTGGAGTATTAGGCAGTGCTGTCATAGGCATTGTCATAGACAGGTAATCTGTTCCGCATCACATTCGAGGGGGGGGGGGTGTTTTGAAAGGGCAGGGAATTTGACACTACATGTGTGTCAGGTTTTAAGATAAATGATGGCAATTTTATCTGTATTTTCTCTTATAAATACCAAAAACACATCATTTCCATTCCTTTAAATGTAAAATTTACTGAATTATATGATCATTATAAGTCATCATAATATGTATACCAAAAATAATTATACCAAGAATTTTTATTATTTTTTCATCTAATTACAGGTATTTTAAGGGTCTGTCTATTTTACTTATAGGTATTTTAAGGGCCGATCTCTAGCGGGTACCGGTTATTCTGTGGCTTTATCGGCTGTCTCCCTCCTGGCGTTTTATCTGACCAGTACCTGGGGTATCGTCTTTAACACTGTGTTCATGTTTCTAGCTGGAGTATTCAACTGTGGCCCTGACAGCATCCTAGGTAATTATGTATCAAGTAATTACACTGTATGGTGATTAATTATTTTGTAGGTGGATCTTACATTGGGATTGTTTTGTAGGTGGATCTTACATTGGGATTGTTTTGTAGGTGGATCTTACATTGTGATTGTTTTGTAGGTGGATCTTACATTGTGATTGTTTTGTAGGTGGATCTTACATTGTTATTGTTTTGTTGGTGGATCTTACATTGGGATTGTTTTGTAGGTGGATCTTACATTGTGATTGTTTTGTAGGTGGATCTTACATTATGATTGTTTTGTAGGTGGATCTTACATTGATATTGTGTTGAAGGTGGATCTAACATTGTAATAAATTATTGTTTTTTTAGGTGGATCCTACATTGTGATTGTTTTGTAGGTGGATCTTACATTGTGATTGTTTTGTAGGTGGATCTTACATTGTTATTGTTTTGTAGGTGGATCTTACATTGTTATTGTTTTGTAGGTGGATCTTACATTATGATTGTTTTGTAGGTGGATCTTACATTGTGACTGTTTTGTAGGTGGATCTTACATTGTGATTGGTTTGTAGATGGATCTTATATTATGATTGTTTTGCAGGTGGATCTTACATTGTTATCATTTTGTAGGTGGATCCATCCCAAATGAACTGGGAGAGATGGATGGAAGAAATGCTGCAGCTGCTGCTGTTGGTCTTGTCAATGGTGAGTACATTTCAAAAAGTGTTTTAATCAATGAAATGGAGAGGTATATACCACAATTTTTTGACACCCTATTTTTCTAAATGAAGAGAGGGAGGGGAGTGTGAAAAAGGGCTCTTAAACCTAGAGTCCATCTTTAAATGATTATGTTTTTAAGCAACAGCAACAAATATTTACATTTGCAAATGTTCTCCTTTATATAATACTACATAAATCAATGGTTAACTATATATGTTGATGAGTGTCTATTTATATATGGGAGTGCTATTGTGTTTTCATGTGTGACTAACCAAAAAAGTCAAATACAGGTGTGGATAAAAAATATCACATTTATATATTTTATTGACAAGTGCAAGCGCTTAAATTTATTTGCACCAATGTATTCCAGATTTTTGCAGTATTGTGACCTTTGAAGTAATTAGAAGCATACATATAATGTTAACCTCTCCTCTATTTTCAGGTTTTGGCAGTGTGGGGACATTTTTGGAGGGTCCCATTATTGGGGTGATATCAGCAAACTACGGCTGGTCTGGGATGTTCTATCTTATGATCGGACTATCAGGTGTCGGCGCCCTGGCCGTCCTACGTGCTCTGTCTATTTATAACAGAAGAAATGGGAAAATACCAGATGCTATACCATTAAAAATGGAAGACATTGCATAATAAATAGGAACCAATTCATAGTCCCATGCTGCTGTTTTGTGCCAATTTCTAGGAAAACTTCTGGAAGGTGGCTGTTCTTACGTTATATGCAAAAATTCTTCCTCAGGGTATTTTATTAGTCAACTTTGATGTTGAATACTGTTCGTTGTCTCCATATTCTTCCCTTATGAGGTTTGTATGTACATGAAGACTTAATTGATGATATAAGCAACAGCAGAATATGGTCAGGTGACCTTATTATTCAAAGAAGATGCAGTTTGATGAAAGGACAAGTTTTGCAATAACACAGAAGTCCTTTGTTAATCATGAGGGATTTTATCTATTTATTTTTTGTTGCTGTGACTAGTACAATGTATTAAGACATTTACTGATGTTTTTCTGGTAGAAAAGTGGTAAATTATAGAACATAAATAGATAGAAGAAAATGTGTATTAGACAAAAGCAAATAAGTCCCAGTAAGGTTTTTTTTCTTGGTTTATGATATCTCAGCTTTACTATGTATATTATTTAATGTAAAAAACAGTGTAATACTAGGATATTTTTCCTACTAAGGGTTCTAGTGTAACAAAAGATATTTTGTTTGTGATTTGTATCTGATATGCAATAATTTTTTAGTTAAATTTACTATTTTAGTGTATAAATTATGTTTAACAAGCATTATATGTTTGTTGAAATATCTGTGTGCAAATTTTGCAGTTCATGTGTATCTACTCTGCGTGTGCAAAATGTCCACATATTTAATGAATGATATTTAAATAAAGATATTCAAGCTTGAGAGATTTTTTTGATGTTGTTACAATGAAAGTGCATTAGCTTTTTGAACATTTGCTTAAAAATATAATTTTAATTATATGCTTTTTATTTTTCATAAAAAAAGATTATTTGCAGACAATTAAAAAAAAACAGTTGTACCCTTTATAAAATGTAACTAGCTTATTTGCCCATTTGAGTGATGGCTCAACTGTGCTTATCTGGTCAAAATTTTCCATTGATAGACATCGCCAAACTTTTTTTGATAATTTCGTCTTCTGCAAAAGCACTTGGTCAGTTTCAAGTAAATTTACCAACTGGGGTGAAGTGCATTTAAGTTTGTTCAAATGATGGACACCTTCTTTCCAGGGGGGATAATTAGTGAAAATTAATGCCATCTTTAACATCTTCAGCTGAGCCAAAAAAGCTGAAAAATTTGAAAAATTGTAGAATAAAAATGTTAAGATCCGGATCCCCAAGGAGGGGACGGGGGACCACAATCGGCCATCAAATTTACATAGAAATACGTAGGAGAAAATCGTCAGGTAGTGTTGATTCAAGTTTGTTTAAATCTTGACCCTTCATAGGGATATGGGACGTATGGCCAGAATGGGTTGTCAAAGTTGTACATGAAAATAGATTTTTTTTATGAACTTGAAAATGATAATGAGTTGTATTAGCATAAAGGCATTCTTGGGTAGTGCATTGCACAATAAAGATTTAATGTTAAAGATCAATCAATAACCCACAGGGGCAACAAAAGAGGAGAAAACTTTTTCTAGCAAATGATAAGTCAAAGAACAAGAGGCCCATGGGCCACATCGCTCACCTGAGCACTGTGGCTAGGAAAAAGCAGAAATGGTTTATACTTGAAAAGCTTAAATCGAAAACTAGTCCCAAGACCAATCATGGCTTTGCTATTCTTGAGAAGAAGATCTTTAGAGAATTTTCCTATATATTTCTATGTAAAACTTTGGTCGGCCATTTTGGCCCTGCCCTACCCCGGGGGGTCATGATTTGAACAAACTTGTATCTACACTACCTGAGGATGCTTCCATATAAATATGATCAATTATGTCTTTGCTATTTTTGAGAAGAAGATTTTTAAAGAATTTTCCTATATATTTCTATGTAAAACTTTGGTCGGCCATTTTGGCCACGCCCTACCCCTGGGGGTCATGATTTGAACAAACTTGCATCTACACTACCTGAGGATGCTTCCATATAAATATGATCAATTATGGCTTTGCTATTCTTGAGAAGAAGATTTTTAAAGAATTTTCCTATACATTTCTATGTAAAACTTTGGTCGGCCATTTTGGCCCCACCCCTACCCTGGGGGGTCATGAGTTGCACAAATTTAAATCTACACTACCTGAGCATGCTCCCATATAAATATGATGAATTATGGCTTTGTCATTCTTGAGAGAAGATTTTTAAAGAATTTTCCTATATATTTCTATGTAAAACTTTGGTCGGCCATTTTGGCCCCGCCCTACCCCGGGGGGTCATGATTTGAACAAACTTGAGACTACACTACCTGAGCATGCTTCCATATGAATATGATGAATTATGGTTTTGTCATTCTTGAGAAGAAGATTTTTAAAGAATTTTCCTATACATTTCTATGTAAAACTTTGGTCGGCCAATTTGGCCCCGCCCTACCCCGGGGGTCATGATTTGAACAAACTTGAAACTACACTACCTGAGCATGCTTCCATATATATATATGATGAATTATGAAATAAAGTCAATGTCTCCCCGCAAGACGCTTCCATCGTCGATGCATCCGATTTCTGGCCAGAGGGCATCAGCTGCAGAAAATGGCACAGTATTCGCGATTGGAGCAAAATCTGTGAGGAGCGGACATCCGAGGAAGACTGGGACTCCCAATACAACAATGAAACAAAATAAAATGACACTATTATTCATATTGTTAACAGCATATATTGTGTTGTTGTTATTGTTCTCATTATCATTTCCAATGTTTAAAATATTAACTTGTAATGTCAGGGTATTATTTGTCTACCTTACCAGTCTGCGCTGTACTAGACAAAACTCAATGTGATGTTGCCATAATATGTGAACATAAACTTAACAATTATTCCGCAACTTACCTTGATAGTATTCATGCAAACTACTTTAGTGTTGTTAAACTTCATAGTGATAAACAACTGCATGCTTCTTTATCTCCAGTTCGCGGTAAAGGGGGAATATAGCTCTCTTAATCAAAAAAGATTTGCTATTCTCTGTAAAACAAATACAGGATATTCAAACAGAATGTCTTGTAGGTATACAAGTCATGTCGCAGCAAAATACCCCTATTTATGTTTTTGGTGTTTATCTGCCATATGATAGCGACATTAATCATTATAGGTACATTGTAGACATTATGTACGGTTTATACGATATTATTCTAGTATGGTGATGTTATTTTTGCTGGTGATTTCAA
>NW_026930962.1:0-20000 GCF_032062105.1 Saccostrea cuccullata
TAAATACCCCCATCTTTGATATAATTTTTATAAATATATTTTTTATATTTATAATACATGCATACTATAAAGACAACTAAAAGATGTGTTTATTTATAAATAAAGCTATAATTAATATTTACTCAGTGTGTATGTTAAACCTCAGCATCAATATTCTCCTCATTAATAGATTCTTCATCTGAAACTGTCATATAAAATTCTGACAAATACTTCATCTAAATTAAAACCACGCAGATTTCTGTTAGCCATCTTAGAAACTCTCTTTGTTTTGATACCACTCATTTTGCCCCAGATTTCATACCTACCATCACTGATTGGTTCAGTATTTTTATAAAACTATTTTCATTGGTCTGTATTTTTGTTACTTTGATTCATACATCTTACTACAATGCTGTAAATAGCTTGGAATGTAGCATCATATGAGGAAACCCCCAAAACGACCTGAGGTCGCGATTGGCAGCAGCGGTACTCATAAGCCATCACGACTCTAGGTCGCGATTGGCAGGATAAGGGTTAAATGTCAGAGATAAGAAAATTCGCCTTGCTAAAGGGAACCCATTTGGGGAAGTTCACAGAAGTCAGTGAGGATGCTGATGCAGTAAGTGTAGATGCAGTACATCAAAGTGAAATCACATTTGAAGAAACGATAAGCAGACAAGCTGAGAAGATGGAACTGTACCAGCCCACCTAGTAGAGCTGGCAGAGAAATCATCCAAGTAGATGACTAAATCGGAACAACAGGCACTTGTCAGCCTACTCTCTGAATTTGAGGATATTTTCTCGATAGAGGACTATGATCTTGGCACTTTTACTGCAATTAAGCACCAAATCAACACTGATGGAGCAAAACCTATCAGACAACCTGCTAGACGAACACCTCTAAGTTTCCAGAGTGAAGAAGCTGAATATTTGAAAAAACAGTTGGAAAATGGTGTGGTAGTTCCCTCAAGCTCTGCATGGGCATCTCCTGTAGTGTTAGTCCGCAAAAAGGATGGTGGAGTACGCTGGTGCGTGGACTATCGGAAGCTAAACGAAGTCACACAGAAAGATGCATATCCCCTTCCTAAAGATCGAGGAGTGTCTGGACACTTTAGGGGCATCCAAATGTTCTCCACACTTGACCTTATGAGTGGGTATCACCAGTTTGAAGTTCTTGAAAGTGACAGACCCAAGACTGCATTTATTACCAGGCATGGCTTGTTTGAATACACACGAATGCCTTTCGGGCTCTGCAATGCGCCCTCTACCTTCCAAAGAGGAATGGAATTGGTTTTAAGAGGACTTCAGTGGATCATCCTTCTTATCTATCTAGATGATGTAATCATCACGGGGAGTACATTTCATGAGCACCTAAGTAATCTTAGAAAGGTGTTCCTCCGATTTCGAGAATTTGGACTTAAGTTAAAGCCTAAAAAATGCAGCTTATTCCAAGAGGAGGTCATATTTTTGGGTCACGTTGTAAGTAAAGATGGGGTTCGAGCAAATCCTTCGCTGATTCAAGATGTGCAGAGATGGCCAATTCCAGGAAGTCTTAAGGAGCTCCAAGCCTTTTTAGGGTTGACGAACTACTATCGTCGATTTGTGAAAGGGTACGCTGATATAGCTCGTCCATTACACAGCCTCACACGCAAAGGTGTACCGTACCAATGGGGTGAAGAACAGGCGACAGCGTTTGAGGAGCTTAAGATTGCACTTACTTCAGCTCCAGTCCTTGCTTACCCACTTGCTGAGGGTAAAATGATTCTCGACACAGATGCTTCCAATTTCAGCATAGGAGCGGTGCTCTCCCAGGAACAGGATGGCGTTGAAAAGGTGATTTCTTTTTCCAGCAGACGCCTCGGACCTGTACAGGAGCGGTACTGCGTCACTCGACGAGAATTGCTGGCAGTGGTTGCCTTTTGTCACCAGTATAAGCATTATCTGTTGGGCAGAAAATTCCTGCTCAGAACTGACCACAGCAGTTTGGCATGGTTATTCCGCTTCAAATCACCTCAAGGTCAACTGGCTCGGTGGCTCGAGGAATTGAGTCAGTATTCTTTTGTCATTCAGCACCGAGCAGGAAAATCTCATGGCAATGCAGACGCCTTGTCTCGGCTAGATACGACAACTTGTGATTGTTACAGTGCTGGGACTTGCTCTAAGTCGTTACGTTGTGGTGGGTGTGCATACTGCCAGAGAGTTGAAGAGCAGTGGGAGAGATTTACAGAGGACGTTGATTATATTGTACCGTTGACAGTTCGTGAAGTAACACCCTCTGAACCTGCTACCTGTAACTGGTTGGAAAAGGAGGATTTAAAAACCGCACAATCTGAGGACAAAGAAGCACAACTAGTATCCAGTTGGTTGTTACATGACAAACCGGAGTCATGTGACGTAAGAATCCTTGGCCCAGCAGCTAGGAGTTATTTCCTCAATCTTCAGCAGTTTTGTCTTGTCAATGGTATACTCCACTACGAATGGTTGCACGATTCAGACACACGGTCACTGCGACTGTTTGTGCCAAAATCACTCAGGAGGAAAGTAATAGAGAGTTGTCATGATCCACCATACTCTGGACACCAAGGTGAAAGAAGAACTCTGGACAGGGTAAAACGCAGCTTCTATTGGTATGGTCTGACAGCAGATGTCCTGCACTATGTATCAAGTTGTGCCACATGTGGTATGGAAAAGAGAGCTTCGCGTAAAAGCAAAGCAGCAATGCAGTCCTATATTTATGGTGCTCCACTAGATCGTTTGCATATTGATGTACTTGGCCCATTCCCTGCAAGTTCAAGTGGCAATAAGTACATTCTGGTAATAACTGACCAGTTCACAAAATGGGTGGTATGCTGTCCCAGACCAGTGCAGTGAGACAACAGCAAAGAAGCTTGTAGAGGAGTTCATAGCTAGGTTTGGTGCCCCTCTTGAGATCCATACTGATCAGGGCAGAAATTTCCAAAGTGACCTCTTCAGGACTGTGTGCAAATTGCTAAGAGTTGCTCAAACAAGGACCACACCGTATCATCCTTCCTCTAACGGTCAGGTTGAGCGCTTCAATAGGACTGTTTTGCAAATGATCCGGTGTTATGTCGACAAAGAGCAGAAAACTTGGGATGAACAGTTGCCTCTCTTACTTTCTGCATATCGAAGCACTCCTCACAAGGCCACAGGAATATCCCCAAACTTTATGATGTTGGGTAGAGAGGTACACCAACCGGCCGAACTAGTTTTTAAGGACCCAGAAACAATTCGAGACCCACTGGATACCCCAACATACATCGAGAAGCTTAAACATGCTTTGAGCACAGCCCATGATGTTGCGCGGAAATCACTTCAGCAGGCGCAGATAAAGCAAAAGCGTCTTTATGATCTGCGCATTTCCAGTAAGCAATACGGAGTAGGTGATTTGGTGTATGTCAACAAAATGGCGAAACAGGTGGGTAAGTCGCCCAAGTTGCAATCTGTTTGGGAGGGACCTTTTATCGTCAAAAAGAAATACGGGCCTGTTTTGTATGAAGTACAAGGACGGAAAAAGTCTGCTGTGATTCATCACGATCGTCTTAAGGCATATACCTCGGATTCCATACCCGGCTGGGTCAACAGGTTTAATCTCCCAGAAGAGAACGACTTGGAAACCATACAGGAATGTCAAGATGAAGTGAACAGTGAAACAGACAGAGCGCCCAACCAAGAAAACATGGACTCAGGTGATTCCCTGGAGGCACCAGAGGAGATTATTGCTGGACAAGAATCGAGGCCACTGCGGACTCGAGCTGGCCGTGAAATACGTCGCCCAAGTCGGCTTAACCTTTAGTGGACTTAAAGGAGCCTAGAGGGGGGCAGTGTGGTGAAAATGGACTAGTTTTATAGACTTCTTTTATTTTCTATTTTTACAGTGTTCATTTTAAGTTATCTCCCGTGACATTACGCGGGCTATACTGTACACAGAATACAAGTACATTTTGTGGCCAGCTCGCGTTTGTTGTTTATTCGCTATATATTGGCGATATTTGTGGTGCCGACAGCTAAAAGCACTACAATATGTAATAAGGTATGTTACCATACGCTATGTTACCATACGGGGGCATCAGTGTTTCACAAACACATCTTGTCTTGTTGTCTTTGAAACAGAGTGAAATATAGGCACAGTAAGAAAAATTGTAAATGTTAAACTTTAAACTTTTAATTATCACACTGCTCACCGCGTTATCGGCAACTCAGTTGTTATCGGATACTCGGTGCAGGAAAAAATAATGCAAAGAAAACGTAGGTGATTTTAAATTTCTTCATTCAATGATAATTGTGTACTACTGCAAACAAAGTTTGTGATCTTTGGCAGATAAATGATAATACTTTCAGCGGTAAAAAAGCACGATCCAAATCACACTCTTTCAAGAGATCTACAGCTCTTTAAAATAAAATTTAATAAAATTTTCTGAATATGTCAACATATTTTAGTCTTTGTAGAGGTCAGAATCAATTTGTTTTATAAAATAAAGTGATTTATTAACTATATGGACAATCATAAACCTTTAGATAAGCAGACATATATCAAAGTTTAAATTATGGTTTATTTTACGGGCATTTAAAATGTTTTGTTGGGCAAAAACATGTTATCGGAAACACGGTTGAATTTGAACTTCGGCTTTAGTTATCGGAAACAAAGGTTGAGATAAATTAGGAAAAATATAAAGGAACGACAGAAATCCGCATGAAATCTAAATATATAAAGTGGCTGGCAAAATATTCTAATTTTTGGTTATTATTTACCTTTTTTAAGAATATGTAACTTTAAAAAATGCGTGTTTTTGGCATTTCTCACTGAAATCTGCATGATCTTGACCTGTTGTTAAATATGGTATTAGTTTTAATTTTCATTTCAAGCTACCGAGGTTGCCCTTGGTTAGAGTGTCTGCTCTAGAGTCGCCGAGTAAGGAGTCGATCCTTATAAGTTGCTGGTGCGTATCCCAAAGTGGGACGCCGCAATAGGTGCTTGCACAAAAAAGATCCTTCACTGCTTAATGGCCCTAAGTGCCGAGTTTAGGACAAGTTTTGTAGCTCTCCGCCGGCAAGTGGTGGCGTCTCCATATGACTTGAAAATTTTCAAGGTGGCGTTAAACAACATACAGTCAATCAAAGTGATGAGCGCATAGCGAAAGAACAGCTGCCAGTCATTTTATCGACTTAGCACAGGCGACACCGAGATTCAAACTCACAACCTTTCCAACACGAATAAATTTTTATAAGTTTACTGTCCTAAAGCATTTAAAGAGTTCAAACTCAATAAAACTAGTGCTAATTTTAACGGGGACCGTTACAGATGTTCCCCAAACGCTCCCCAACTCCCTTTTGGTACCATATTCCCTGTAATCTCTATTAAATAAGAAATACTTTATGGAATTTAGACTTAATCAAAGTCTTCCCAGAAAAATACAAAATATATTTAAAAATAGGCATTGCACGCATGTTCATGTGCGTAACGACCATATTATCTTGTCTACACTATCTAAAATTTTAATATACTTTATATCAAAGCATTTATTCCAAAAGTATTAAAAAAAACACTCATTCGAGTGTATTTTTAATTTTACTCATTTCACGTGCACGCACGTGCAAGTACGTGCATAATGACTACACTTTCTTTTAAGAGTCCCTTATATTTATCTATGTTCCAAATCCCATCCTGTTTGGTTGAAAAACAAAGGAGTTATAGCCATTTGAAGTTTCAGCCAATCAGATTGCAGCACACATGCATGCGCGTGATTTCATAAATTTTCATCTTTATCGTATTGAAGGGTATCTAAATGAATGACTATATTTTAAAATTCTAAACATTTCGTCAAAAAACCAAGGAGATATAGCCATATAAAGTTTCAGCCAATCAGATTGGAGCACACGTGCATGCGCGTGATTTCATGATTTTTTTTTTCTGTATCATATTTTAGGATATTCTAATGCATGACTATGTTTTAAATTTTAAAGCATTTCGTCAAAAAACAAAGAAAATATAGTCATTTAAAGTTCCAGCCAATCAGATTGCAGCACGCGCGCATGCGCATGCTTTCATGAAAATGTTTATATATCATGCTGTAGATCTTCATAATGTAGGACTATATTCAAAATTTCAAAAGATTATGACAAGAAACAAGAAAGATATTGAGACTTTAGTTTCAGCCAATCAGAGCGAAGCGCACGTGCATGCGCGTGAGATCTTGCTATTTTGACCATGCCATCTTGTGTATACTACTAATGTATCCTTATATTATGAGTTTCAAAAAAAATCATCAAAAAAAAAGAAAAGTTATAGCAATATCCATGATATTGGTCATTTCTCGTGTTGCACGTGCGCGCTCTTGCAAGCACGTGCGCGCAAAATGACCTTCGTTGGGCAAATCTACATAACATGTCTACTGACCCTAAAAACATTTTACCTTAGTCGGATGTGTAGTTTACAAGATCACTCGTGGACAAAATTTTCCCAGGAATAATAATAATAACTAGAGCCAAGCTCGTTGCAAAGCAACGAGTAGGTCTTCCGTCCTGTTTGACCGGAAGTAGCTTTCTTTTAAGAAAAAAAAACAAATGAAGTCCAAAAATGGTTTAATCCTCCAAATTTATGTTAATTATTGCAAAATTAAGCCATTTTTGGCAACTTCCGGTTTGACCGGAAGTACCGTCGACGGACGGAAAATTAAAATTTAAGCTTCCAGTGACATATGATATCCAAAAACCTGTCAAGAACAGCAAAAATATGCAATTTTTGACTACTTCCGGTTTGACCGGAAGTGACGTTGCTTAGCATATTCCGATGACCCCATTTGATAAAGCTTGACATTTTGTACAACTTTGCTTCTTTGACGTATTACAAATTCTCAATACTTTTTGAGATATAAAGGAAATACTTTAAGCCCCTCTAGGCCCTTCATTTTAGGGGCCAGCCCTTTTTTCGAGATATCATTTGAAAAATCGTGTAATTCTACACTTTTTTTGTTCTACATGTCTTAACAAAATATTTCTAGGTTAAAAGTTATCGTAGAAAAGGTGTCAAAAATTTTTAAATTCTTGATAGGACTATTTTCGGACCACATCGAGCGTCGGTGCTTCGTACTTCCGGTAAAAATGATATACTGAATTCACTTCTCCAAAGGTTGCTCTATCATCACTGAAAATTTCATGCTTCTATCTTCAACGGTTTTTGAGAACATTGCCGGACAAAGAGACCCTCTAAAAATGACAAAATCGCGATAATCTCCGAACCGGAAGTGACGTCATCAAAATAAAAAAAAATTATTTCTTGATTTTTTGATGTTCTATCAGAGCTGAAAGTTTCATGAAAATCCATCAAGCCGTTTCTGAGAACTCGCGTGCACAAAATCGGTAAGAAAACAAATAATAATAAGAAAAATAGTGGAAAAGAAACCTAAGAAAAACAATAAGGTCTTCCGCTGAAGACGGAAGACCTTAATAACTAGTGCTAATTGTAACGGGAACCGTTACAGATGTTCCCCAAACGCTCCCCAACTCCCTTCTCGTGTCATATTCCCTGTAAGTTTCATTAAAGAAGGCAAAATCTATGCATTTAAGACGTAAACAACGTTTTCCCAAAAGTATACCAAGCAATGCAGGCGCGCGCATGTGATTGGATGAGCGTAATGACGATATCATCTTGTCTACACTATTTCACTCATTTGCACGTGCACGCACGTGCATGATGACAACACCTTCGTGTAGGCGTCCGTTATGTATGTCTATGTTCTTAATCCCATCCTGTTTGGTTGAAAAACAAGGGAGTTATAGCCATTTAAAGTTTAAGCCAATCAGATTGCAGCGCACGTGCATGCGCGTATTTTCATGACAATTATTATATATCATATTGTATGACATCTTAAAGCATGCCTATGTTTTAAATTTCAAAGCATTTTGTAAAAAAACAGAAAAGATATTGAGATTTTTGTTTCAGCCAATCAGAGCAAAGCGCACGTGCACGCACGTGCATGCATGTGAATGGTGACCATACCATCCTGTAGAAGTCCTTTATGTCTATCTATGTTCTAAATCCCATGCTGTTTGGTTGAAAACCAAGGGAGTTATAGTCTTTTAAAGTTTCAGCCAATCAGATTGCAGCACACGTGCATGCGCGTGATTTCATGAAAAATTTTATATATCATATTGTAGTACATCCTAATGCATGTCTATGTTATAAATTTCAAAGCATTCAATCATAAAACAAAAAAGATATTAAGATTTCTGTTTCAGCCAATCAGAGCAAAGCGCACGTGCATGCGCGTGAGTTCATGAAAATTTGACCATGTCATCTTATCTACACAACTTATATATCTTTATATAATAAGTTTCAAAACATTTTATCAAAAAATATAAAAGGTACAACCATATTAAATATATCAGTCATTTTACTCATTGCACGCGCCCGCACGTGCATGCGAATGCGCGCAAAATGACCTTCGTTCGGCACATCTACACAACATGCCTACTAACCCTAAAAAGGTTTTAACTTAGTTTGGCGAACAGTTTCTGAGAACACTTCCGGACAAAAAAGTTCAGGAGAAGAAATAAGAAGAAAAAAGAATAATAATAATAATAATAATAATAATAATAATAATAATAAGAAGAAACAGAGTAAAAACAATATGTTCCCCAACTTCGTTTGGGGAGCATAATAACTAGAGCAAAGCTCGTTGCAAAGCAACGAGTAGGTCTCCCGTCCTGTTTGACCGGTAGAAGCTTTCATTTTTAACAAAAATGAGAAATAACATACAAAAATGCTTTGAATCCTCTAAAACTATGTTAATTATTGCAAAAATTAGACATTTTTGCTACTTCCGGTTTTACCGGAAGTGACGACGGCGGACGAAAAATTAAGTTTTATGCTCCAAGAGCCATACGTTACCAAAAACTTGTCAAGAACGGCAAAAATACGCGTTTTCCGACTACTTCCGGTTTGGCCGGAAGTGACGACGCCGGACGGATTTTGACGACTCCAATAGATTCAGCTTGACATTTTTAACAACTTTGCTTCTTTAACCTATTACAAATTCTCAATACTTTTTGAGATATAAAGAAAACATTTTCGGCCCCGCTTGGCCCTTTATTTTAGGGGCCAGTCCTTTTTTCGACAAATCATTTGAAAGGTCTTGAAATTCTACAATTTTTTTGTTCTATATGTTTTCACTAAACATTATCAGGTAAAAAGATATTGTAGAAAAGTTGTAAAAAATTGTGAAATTCGCGATAGGACTATTTTCGGGCCATAGCGAGCGCCGACGTGCGGCACTTCCGATAAAAACGAAAAACCTTATACATACAGGGTGTTTCAGAAAACATGCAACCATTTACTTTCCTCACTATATTGATATACAAACAGGAACATATGCAAGTTTTATATAAAATTCTGCTAAAAATGCTAAAGATTTTATCAATATCAAAAATTTAGAAAATAATGACCATTTGAATTAATTATGACGTCATATTTGTCATCACTGAAAAAAGAGAATTCAACATTCTTTATGTTAAATTTAATAAAAAGCAATCGTAAGAAATTCTGATGCTACTTAATCAGAGCATGTCACCAGTTCCTGTGATTTGGGCAAATGCATGAAAATAAGGTTTACAGAATGCAAAAAACTTACTAATAGCAATATGAAGTGGAAGATGTATAAATCTGTTAAATTTTGTACTTAATGGAAGAGTTTAAGCGCGATCAAAAAGGGGGAAAATGAAGAAAAAGGCAATTGTAACACACGAAAAATTTAAAATGTTACTAAAGAGGCACTGTTCCAGAGACCTATCCCATTGTAAAATAACTGCATGAGTTTGTGAACAAATTGAGTAAGTCTAGTGTAGATCAGATGCTGAAATAAACCTTGGACATGTTAGAACAATGTTTTGAGGACCATTCAACTCTTTCAAATCCATTAAATTGGGCCTCCGCACTCACCAGACGTAACACCCCTTGAATTTATCTGTGGGGATATTTAATGGTAAAAGTGTTTAACCCCCACCCACCCCCCACCCCAAGAAAAAGAGAGAAAGAGAGAACTTAAAATGTTTGAAATATGAGACCTGATTCATTTCCAAGAGACTCTTTGCAATAGTAATGAGAACTTTCTTGCATCGGAAAGATTTATTTTTGCAGCAAAAATGACGCCATTAAAAGCATTTTTTTTTATAATTATGTGACTTTTTTAAAATTTCTATTTTCTTTTGTAATTCATTATCTATATGCCGTACTAACTTTATTTCATAAGAATAAATCTTGAAGTTGTGACTTTTAATTAGATATGCTGGTACATGGTATTGGTTAAAACACCAGTAAAATCTAATCAATCAAAATGGTAGCATGTTTTCTGAAACACCCTGTATCTATAGACTTTGATCTGTAATACCTGAAAGTTTCATGTTTCTATCTTGAGCCATTATTGAGAAAATTGCCGGACAAAATGACCCTCTAAAACTCACTTAATCGCAGAAAACTCCGAACCGGAAGTGACGTCATCAAATTTTAAAAAAAAACACCTTAAGTTCATATAATTTGTCATCAATGCTGAAAGTGTCATGAAAATCCATCGGCGCATTTACGAGAAATCGCCTGCACAAAATCGGTAAGAATAATAATAAGAAAAGTTGAAAAGAAACAACAGAATAACTAGTGCTAATTGTAACGGAAACCGTTACAGATGTTCCCCAAACGCTCCCAAGCTCCCTTCTCGTGCCATTTTCCCTGTAAGTTTCATTAAAGAAGACAAAATCTATGCATTTAAGACGTAAAAAACTTTTTCCCAAAAGTATACCAAGTATTTCAAATTTAAGCAAAGCCGGCGTGCGCATGTGATTGCATAAGTGTAATGATGATATCATCTTGTCTACACTATTTTACTCATTTGCACGTGCACGCACGTGCATGTTGACCATACCTTCTTGTAGGAGTCCATTATGTCTATCTATGTTCCTAATCCCATCCTATTTGGTTGAAAACCAAGGGAGTTATAGCCATTTAAAGTTTAAGCAAATCAGATTGCAGCGCACATGCATGCGCGTGTTTTCATGACAATTCTTATATATCATATTGTAGGACATCTTAAAGTATGCTTATGTTTTAAATTTCAAAGCATTTTGAAAAAAAAAACAGAAAAGATATTGAGATTTTTGTTTCAGCCAATCGGAGCAAAGCACTCGTGCACGCACGTGCATGCATGTAAATTGTGACCATACCATCTTGTAGGAGTCCTTTTGTCTATCTATGTTCTAAATCTCATGCTGTTTGGTTGAAAACCAAGGGAGTTATAGTCATTTAAAGTTGCAGCCAATCAGATTGCAGCGCACGTGCATGCGCGTGATGTGATGAAAAAATTTATTTATCATATTGTAGTACATCCTAATGCATGTCTATATTGTAAATTTCAAAGCATTTCATCATAAAACAAAAAAGATATTAAGATTTCTGTTTCAGCAAATCAGAGCAAAGCGGACGTGCATGCGCGTGATCATGATTTCATGCAAATTTGACCATGTCATCTTATCTACGCATCTTATATATCTTTATATAATGAGTTTCGAAACATTTTATCAAAAAATATATAAGTTACAACCATATTAAATATATCGGTCATTTTACTCATTGCACGCCCCCGCACGTGCATGCGAATGCGCGCAAAATGACCCTCGTTCAGTACATCTAAACAACATGCCTACTAACCCTAAAAAGGTTTTAAATTAGTATGGTGAACAGTTTCTGAGAACACTTCCGGACAAAAAAGTACCGGAGAAGAAATAAGAAGAAACTAGACGAGATCTCGTTGCGAGCAACGAGTAGGTCTTCCGTTGAATTTCTCGATAAGATGAGATATGATTTTGACTGAGATATTCCTTAAAAGAGAATGACATTAAGTTTTCCTCCAATTGATTTAAAGTTTCTCATTTTTATCACGATTTTCTGAACATCTTTTGTTCAGTATGGCTTATAACCTGCCCCCTTTTCAAGACGTAAAGCATGACAAAAAATAGCATTTTGGCCTCTTTGCGACCCCTTATTACGTAAGATATGGCCAACATTTTATATTATATTGTTGCAAGTCGTTAAGATGAATATCTTTGCTTCTGTAATGTATCACAAAATATTGATCATTTAAGAGGAACAGATGCAAGACTTTTGGCCCCTTTAAGCCCCTATTTTAAGGTGTCAGTCCCTTTTTCTTGATATCAAATGAAAGGTCTTGTGATTTCAAAGACTTTTTGATTAAAACCTTTTCAGAGATTTTTTTTCGCTGTGGAGATATGCAGAATATAAATATTTAGAGACCAGCCCTACAAGTCCTTATTGGGGCCATTTTACAAAAATTCAAAGTATGCATATTGTTGAGAACATTATTCTGACTATCTATTGTTCAATATTGCTTATCAAATTTTCCCCATTTTCAAGATATCAAGCGTCAAATATTTAGCATTCTGGCCCTTTGTGACCTCTAATTACGTAACATATGATCCAAATTTTATCATATACATATTGTTGCATATCGTTCAGATGAATACCTTTGCTTCTATAGTGTATCACAAAATATTGATCATTTAAGAGTTAAAGATGAACGAATTTTGGCCCCTCTGAGCCCCTAATTTAAGGGTCAGTCCCTTTTTCTTGATATCAAATGAGTGGTCTTGTGATTTCAAAGACTTTTTGATCAACACCTATTCAAAAGATTTCTTTTTGTTGTGGAGATATGATTCATATAAATATTTAGGGGCCACCCCTACAAATCCTAAATGGGGCCATTTTACAAAAAATCAAAGTATGCATATTGTTAAGGTCTTGTGATTTCAAAGACTTTTTGTTCAACACCTATTCAGACATTTCTTTACGTTTGGGAGATATGCGGAATGGAAATATTTAGGGGCACCCCAAGTCCTTAATGGGGCCACTTAACAGAAATTCAAAGTATGCTTATTGTTTAGAATATTATTTTGACCATCTTTTGTTCAATATTGCTTATCAAAATATTGCCTCTTTTCAAGATATTACGCGTCAAAGATTTATCCTGCTGGCCCCTTGTGACCCCTAATTACGTAAGATATGCTTAAAAGTTAATAATATATTGTTGCAAATGCTCTAAAATTAAAAATATTGAAAAATCAAGCATAAAAAGTGATAAATTTTGTCGGACACACTGGGGATCGAACCGGGGTCGTCTGCGTGACAATCCATTCAGCGCTAACCATTCAGCCATTGGGATCGCCGCTTCGAGTTTTCAAACGCAAATATCTAGAGATTGGCTTTTTCGATTTTCAAACAAATTACATATTTCGCTTCTGCAAAAAGGTCTTTATTCAATTCTACAACAAAAATACTAAGAATGAAAAGTTAAAAAATTGCGTTTTTGAATATCGCTTCCGGTAGCGACCGGAAGTATTGACGACACAGGGAAAGGTGATTCTGCAAAGCTATAAGTCATGAACTATCATCTCCAATCAGTTTCCAGTTCATATCTTAAGCAGTTTTCGCTACTTGGTTAAGACAAAATTGCATTTTAAAATCAGAAAATTGTCCATATCTCACGACCGGAAGTGACGACGTCAGCGAAAAAAATTTCCAATAAGGTTCAGATCAGTACCTATCAGATGTGAAAGTTTCATGAGAATCGGCCCGGTAGATTACGAGAAATTGCGTGCACAAAATCGGTAAGAATAGGGAAAAAGAAACCGAAGAATAACAAGAAGGTCTTCCGCTGAAGACGGAAGACCTTAATAAGAAACAGAGTAAAAACAATATGTTCCCCAACTTCGTTTGGGGAACATAATTAGCATTTAAAGAGTTCAAACTCAATAAAATTAAAGGTGGTTAAATGTATTTCTAAATAGGGCGTTAGATCAAACAATATGACATATAATTAAAACTTTTGAGGAGAAAAGAGATTGACATAAAAAATACGAAATCGTAAACACGGATCTATAAAGACATCGGAGGTTGTTTAACATACCAAGAAGGAATAAGGACCCCCTGATAAACGGTTACATCCAGCAGTGTGCTCTTCGTCATTATTGGCCAGATGCATTGTGTAAATAGAGCTCATTTCAGATAGATTGAGGGGGGATTCACATGGATATTGCATTGCTATTGGATGTTTAACTGAAGCAAAAATTCTCTGCCTCCCCCCTCCCCCCGCCCAAGTGTAATTGAAAACGCCAATCACTGACTGTAGAAAAAGTTAAACATATGAAGAACTGAAAATGAATCAAACTGTGAAGTGATTCCGGGGATCCTGGAGGAACTTGTTTTTTTTTTTAAATAATAATGTAATACTCAGTATATCATAATACAAAGTAATTGTTACATGTATGATAGATTAAAGATTTACCTCTGAAACCTCCTGAAGCTTAAGGATGTTCACTTGAATGGAAAACATGAAAAAAAATGATTAAACAGATAGAATAGTTCAACACCGTTGCGCACGGTGTTGGTACACACTGACGTTACGTCAAAATAACGTGAAAAAGTCCTAACGTTGTCATAACGTTTTGAACCTTATATCTGTATATTTTAGATCTTTGAATGAATTTTATTTTCAAAAATATAAAAAAAAAAATTAAAGGGCACTTAATGTTCAAATTTTGAACCTTCTTTTTTGAAATATTTAGATGTTTACATCTTAATAATAAAAATTTAATTACTGAAATGCCAAAAGCACTCAGTGAATATTCATCTTTCTATTTTTTTCACTTGTCTGTCTTTTAAAGAGAAAATATATATGTAGTTTTCCCTTTCCACTTCCTTCAATATTTTTTTTCAGTAAGTTCGTTACAAGTCTTTTATTTCTATATAGCGTCCGCATGCGCTTTGGGTGTATATAGAAAAAAATCTTCAATGGAACTGGTGTCATTTTGAATTAAAAAAAATAAGTATCAATTTATTATATTGAGGGGATGAAAAAAGGAGGGATGGAGACGTTTCACCATTATTAAAAATCTGCTTTATCCTGAAAATTCTAAAATCATTGTAATATTTTTCGTGAAAGAAGGGGGGGGGGGGGCTCTTATAGTGCGTACATCGTACATCGTTTAGTGGTTTGTTGAACGATATCATTTTCGGGGTTTTCATAATTTTTTTTTACCTTTGTTACATGTACACATGATGATTTAGTGTAATAAATGTAAATATAATTTGAGAAAAAATCTCTTACAAAAAGCTCCGGAGTTGAATAATGGGGGTGGGTGGGGATGGTTCCTGCATGTTTACAATTACCTGTGGGCGGGTACTACGGACCTGCATGGAAAAAGCCACGGCGATAATAATTTGACGCTCCCGACGTCATATGTACGCATTGCGTAAAATGACGTTTTTCGTACCTGTGACAAAATGGCTACACTTTCATTGATGCTTGCATTTATTTCATGTGGTCCATTACTGTAAAGATTGTGTAATGAGTAAATGTGGTATTAAATGTTCTTTCAAGCTACATACATGATTTCTTTATATCTTACATTAATTTATATATTTTTGATATGTTACTGAGACATATTTAGTAACAATACATTGACTCGTGCGAGCATAACAAAATGGCTACACTTAAGAAAATCTTCCTAATATTTACGTTGGAAAAGAAATATAAAATGTATCAATTAAATTAATCTAAGAAATATATGTACTAAAAGATTATTCACAAAAATTAATATTTGTCTGGGATTTATGTCTGCTACACATCTACATTTCAGCTAATGTCAGTGTAAGGAAACGATTTCTTACTGTTAGACATTTTACTTACGCACTGTAGCTCCAGTCTAAATTCGTGAAATTGATAAATTGATGTTAAAAACTCAACAATATCTTAAAGAATGAATATATTTTATTGTATCCCCCTAAATGTCATTTAATTCTAGGAATTTTAAGTGCTTTTTTTTAAACCATTTAGTTGCGCGAACAATAATTGATGTAACGTCGGACATGAGAAATTCGCCGTAAATTATCAAAACTGAGTAACGCCACATCATAGCTAAAATAATTTTAAATTATTTAAAAGAAAATTTTAAGAATTATTCATTACCTTAGATAACATAAATGATTTCATTTTTCATTTAAAGTTAATTTGAAACTGCGAAACCGCCAAATTTCTTTGCGACATAAAGAGTTCGATATTATTGTACCAACACCGTGCGCAACGTCTCTATCATTTATATGATTAATCTTATTTATAACCATTCATATCAAAACAAACTTACGAACCTTACGTACAGCCCTTGAAAATAAATTTCAAAATTACTTCTAACACATTACGTTTGCTTTTTTCAAGAATTGACAGATTATAATGGACTTTTTCCGAACTATTTATGAAGCTAAAGGAAACATTTTAACCTGCGTTTCCAATAACATATATATACACCCTTCAACTTCAAAAACCCAATTATCCAGCTATGTACATCAACCTTGTTTTCAACTTACGAGACATCTTAAATGACTGTTTTCTAAGCCTTAATTTGGATTTTTAATCTCAGTTTGCTGATTTAAAGGTGTCTGATTGTCCATAGAATAAATATACCAGTTTGATAGAATAAATTAAATTTGAATTCTACAAAAGTTAAATTGTGATGACATAATCCGAATTTTTTAAAAATAAAATATTACCTGAGAGAGTTGTAGATCTTTTGATTCGGTTTGTGCTTTCTGCTGCTGAAAGTATAATCAATTATCTGTCATAAATCACAAACTTCGTTTGCTGAAATTCAAACTGTTACTTTTTAAGAACAGAAAGCCTTGACCGCAGAATATCATGGAATTTCGTCTTTTTTTAAATCTATTGTTGAAACAGAAGGAAAATTTTTAACCTAGGTTTCCGATAACCTGCACCCGTGAAAAAGAGAATTATCCGGCAACTTCAACCGTGTTTCCGATAACATGTTTTTGCCCAACGAAACATTTTAAATGCCCGTAAAATAAACCATAATTTGAATTTTGATATATGTCTGCTTATCTAAAGGTTTATAATTGTCCATATAGTTAATAAATCACTTTATTTTATAAAAACAATTGATTCTGACCTCTACAAAGACTAAAATATGTTGACATATTCAGAAAATTTTATTAAATTTCATTTTAAAGAGCTGTAGATCTCTTGAAAGAGTGTAATTTGGATCGTGCTTTTTACCGCTGAAAGTATTATCATTTATCTGCCAAAGATCACAAACTTTGTTTGCAGAAGTACACAATTATCATTGAATGAAGAAATTTAAAATCACTTACGTTTTCTTTGCATTGTTTTTTAATGCAGCGACTGTTGGTATTATTGTAATCAGTATCGACTCCTCTACCAAAATTGTGACATTCATGGCCCCGGGGTCAGGGGTTCTAGTGCTATGATGGGGATAAATGTATATAGATTATATAGTGAAAATGCATTATTTCTTTGAATTTTTTCTTAATTTTCTGCCTCTGTGCATTAAATAAACTAGTCTACACAGTGCATAGTTACGTTGAAAATGACAAACTCTTCCAAAATTGTGAATTTCGTGGTCCCAGGGTCAGGGGTGCTGGGTCGGGGCTTTATATTAGTTGGTTGTAGCTTTTATTGCAATATTAAAAGGAATATTTAAAGTACATATATATTTAATAAAAATAAATGCAGTTTTCGTACTTTGAACCATTAAAATAATGAGCGTGGACACACCAAATTTTTTTTATTTGTCAATATTTATTTCTTTGTTTATTTGAAAGTTTTGGTATGTAATTGCGTATAAAAACACGAAAAATGGTCCATATATTGACAGCCCCCCCCCCCCCCCTTTGACTACAATAAAGGCAAGGTAACAAAATTAATTTCATTCTAATATTTCTTAGCATAATACATACAAATATATTTCAAAGAATTTATTTTTTTTATCATTCAGTGTTCATAATTTTCTAACTAGATTGGGCCTCGTTAATGCTTTGAAATATGCACTAAGGTATTAATCAACAACATGGTGAAATAAAATTTCCAAAATTTTGAAATATGTGGCCCCAGGATCAGTGTTTCCTGTGGGGTGGGATGCACAACTGATAAAGTGGAAATTATGCATTTTCTCTTTTTACTCTGATTTACCTCTGGGTATTAAGTATAAGAAAAGTAAGCATGCTAGGTCGTATAGTTATGATAAGCAATGGTGTCTCTTTCAAAATTGTGAATTTCATGGCCTCTCAGGGAATCAAATTGAATATGTTGGAAAGTTATTATATATTAATGATACTCAGATGAACAATAAGGCCCATGGGCCTCTTGTTACGAAAATATAATATTTATAAAGTTACATCAATAATATTAAATGAAATCTATCTGACTGGTTTTCCATAAGAAATATTTTGATATACAAAAGATAGACATAAAACCATTTATTTTAACGAAACGTCATTGTCAATAATCGGCAATCCTCGGCTAATTCCGCTACGCTAGATTCTAAATAAGTGTACGAGGTACGAGCCATCTCAGTGCATTGTAAACGACTTTTTAGGACAATGCCTCGTAATATTCCTGCTATCATAATTTATATACGAGGGGTTATCAAAAATACGTGAATAAGCAATAAAAAAGCCTTTACATATGCTCAAAAGCTGAACTGAGTCTAGTTCATATACATCGGGATCGTAATGTGAAATAATAATTTCGGAACGACAACTCGGTCAAGTAGAACCGACGGCGACGCGGCGACTGACTTTGAAGATTTAGAATTGAGTATTAACAAGCATCAAAGTCACCGTTGAAAGTATGTATAAGACTACAAATCATTGTTGAAAGAATAATTTAGGGTTAAGGGTATGCGGTTGTTAGTAAACAAAGTAAATTAATTTTTTCAATTGTTTACGATAACATAAACAAGGAAGTGATTTTGTAAACTGGACAATGCCACAGTTAAGGAACCCTATCTACACTGTACACTAAAGAGTTCTGATTCTATTGAACAACGCCACAGTTTAAGGAACCCTCTCTACACTGTACACTAAAGAGTTCTAATTCTATTGAACAACGCCACAGTTAAGAAACCCTCTCTACACCGCACACTAAAGAGTTCTGATACATTGGTATGGCCTAAAAAAAAAAAAGTTTGTTTCCTGTAACCCGACCGACCCATTCAAATTACCCCAGGGTGGATTTTTTTTTCTGACAAATGGCAAAACTCCATTTGATCAATCAGCTGATTCCATTTATTAAAAAAAAGAAAATTAGCTTGTAGCTTAAATTGAGACATAAGATATCTCAACCTAGATTATATTTACCCTAGTTATTAAGAGTAATCATTATTTTCTGACGTTCGTTTTCTGCCGCTTGGCAGCCATTTTGGATGCCATGTTGGGTGTCCACTGTAAATATGACACCTAGTATATTCAGTCTGGGGATGCTTGACCATTCATAAGCAAAAGAAAAAAAAAATTCCGACCTACCGACCCTGAATTTTTTGGGAATGTTACAGGAAACAAACATATTTTTTATTTAAGCCTATTGTAAACTGGACAACGCCAAAGTTAAGGAACCCTCTCTACACCGCACACTAAAGAGTTCTGATACAGTGGTATAGTAAACTGGACAACGCCACAGTTAAAGGAACCTTCTCTACACTGTACACTAAACAGAACTAAAGACTTTAGTAGCAATGCCCAAGCAAGGGGGAGATAACTTTCCAGATTCACTCAGCCTCGTTTTGATTCCGTATCGGAAAAGAGCTTGAAAAGTACGGCTTGATAAACTACTTTCCCTCTTGTTTTCAAATGTTTTGATGACCTTTCTGTGAAGTTAGTATTGCCAACCCTGAATGTTTGAAGTATGGCACAATTAGTCGTTTTAAAAATAGATTGAAAAATTAAAAATTCTCTAATTTTCATATACGGACGAGTAATATGTCAAAACATGCACAAGTAGCTCTCTCTGTTATACCACTACAAATGCATATCACATGCAGGCAAGTATTCAACCGTTCTTGTTTGCCATACGAATTTTTCTAAGGGCGACTGGAGAAAATTTGGATCGTTCATATCCAGTATGGCAGCCAACACG
>NW_026930962.1:25000-46587 GCF_032062105.1 Saccostrea cuccullata
AAAAAAATTCAGGTGTTGAAAAAAAAATAAAGGTATGGAACTCTTTTCATGGGGTACCTACTTTCGCCAATAAAATTCTTTTAAATTAAATGCTTTAAAATTTTACTTTATTTAAATACATGTATAAACAATCTTCAATACAACCAAAGTTCATTCCGTAATTCCTTATACTTCTCGAGATATTCTGAAATCAATTCCCAAATTGACCTTAATTTTTTTATTCGACATCAGCTTGGGCCTTCACTAATTTTAAAGCGGGAACGACGGGACAAATTTTCCCCGGAATTTATTCTAAACTTATTGAATATTTGCTCATTTGCATTCGAGCTTTACAAGGTTTTTCTTTAATTTGATCATATTGTGTAACAAGTTACAAACAACATTTTAGCAGTCTAATTATTTTGAAAATCGAAAGGTATATAAGGCATTCCGGGGAAAATTTGTTCTACCATGGCTTCATTTACATTCATAATCAACATGGCGGTAGTTGTTGATGTAGATGTTTTCAAATTAATTTTTCGCGAAAGGAATATTATTACGGACTTAACGTAACAATCTGGCGTAAGAAATCAACTTTAAATTGTTGAAAGATTTTGCAAATACTATGCAACTCTTCGCCGCACTTCAAACACCGTCTGTTTACATGTGAATGACCAGGGGCCCAAGCTAATGTCGAGTAACAGAAGTTTTTGAAATTGATTTCAGAATATCTCAAGAAATATATATGGAATTTCGGAATGAGCTTTGGTAGAATATAAGAATGTTTATCTATGAATAGATTTAAATAGAAAGTAGAATTTTAGAGCATTAGAATAAAAAATATTTTATTAGCGAAATTAGGTACCCAGTGTAAGAGTTCAGTACCTTTATTTTTTTTACACACACAATTTTTTTAAGCGATCCAAAAACCTGTGATCTAAAGCCAGGAAAGACTTATTCAGTCACGTCTAAAGCTTTAAAATTTAGCTGTTGGCCCTGCTAACGATCTAGTCCTATCGCAAGCCATTTTAATCGACTTCAAACATTGATTTGTCAAAACAACACCCAGTTAATTGTTTACACCTGCACTGATAATTAATCCATCGGCATTGTTTACGTAGATTGGGTTGTAACTGGAAGTTAAAAGTGCAACCTAATTTACGAACCAAATCCGGAAATCGGGAGATTTCTGGGTTGTTCGGCAAAAATCGGGTGATAAGCATGACCCGCCGGGTCATAATAAATAATCGGGTTACGGGTTGAAAAATCGGATGTGACCCGAAGAAATCGGGTGAGTTGGCAACTATGCTTTAAATATTTTTATTCTTTTAAAAAAAATACTACCTACTCATCATCAATTGATGGCCACTTGTGTTCTCACTTCTGCTTCAACTTTGCAACTAATTTAAATCCACCACTTCACCTGTATTTATAATCTCTGTGCCAAATGACGCCACCTAGCTGAACATTACTATAAAACAAGACTTGTACCGGAATAACTTTTCCTGGATTGTCTCATTTTTTAAATAATAAACTTGTCATTAAAAGTCATTGAAAGTATGATTATAAATGAAGTTTTTATCTGACTTTCACTATTTTTTTTTAACAAAGTAAGTCAATCTTGAAATTTATTCATGTTCACTTTGAGATGAATTCTATTTTGGTTTTCGGACAGGAAATAGACTTTCAGGGGCGTAGCGACAGGGTGGGGGGCATGGGGGCCACCCCCCCCCCCCACTTATTTTTCCAACCTTACCTTTGCTATAAAAAATGTTCATTGAAAGCCTGTTTGGCCCCACCACTTTTAGTGATGTACCGAAACTGTACAGTACCGACCAGACCCAACCTGACACAAAGCAGTCCCAGAGCAGTCCCGGGGACTGCTTTCTGGGACTGCTAAAGCAGTCCCACAGCGGTCCCAGAGCAGTCCCAGAGCAGTCCCACAGCGGTCCCAGAGCAGTCCCAGCAGTCCCAGCGGTCCCAGAGAGCAGTCCCAGAAAGCAGTCCCAGTGGGCGGGATTTATTAATTTAATGGGCGGAGCTAACTCAGAAATGAGATTTCCAATAAACAATGGAACTACAAAAGGCAGTAGAAATTGATTCTGGGTAGTATGCCAGGAATCCTTAAATGTACGCGAAGGTCATTCATGAACAGAGCATGTACGCGCATAAAAATGGAAATAATTTAATAATATAATAATTATTGGAGGAAGAAGACTTTCACACTTACATGTACATATATGAATTACACTGAACATGAATATTTAGTCACAATTCTTGGGTATATTAATAATTCTTCTGTAATTGATACTGGTTCCCATATTTATTTTTTTTTAAAGAAAATTAAACGAGAATTAATTATTTTCCACCAGAAGAAGCTTTAAATCTGATAGACAATCTTTAGATCTTATCTTTATTTGGCCAATTTAGACTATCGGGCTACTCTAAAGTAGGAGTTTTCTTAAGTATTGGGACTTTTAAAAAAATTCTTTGTTAATTTTGCCAAGCATTATTTTTCAGTCATGAGTATTTTTTTCTGACATGTCAATTTAATAATCGTTAATGCCTAGTTCTATTAAACTCAGTTTTAAGTGTTTTATTTGTAAATGTTAGAGGGTGCATCTGTAAATCACCTGAATGGAAGCTTCAGATTATGTTCAAAATTAATTAATCCCGAAATAAATTTATACACAGTTATTGAAACAAAGAATTTTTTGCAGTACATAGATTGAAATTAGTGTCATTGTTTACCAGCATGTTCAATGATGTGTAACACTGATACAAATACCCAAATAACATGTATTGATTTTTCTGCCCGAAGGCGATTGAAACAATGGGTGTTGATACCATCTTATAAACATTAATCGGCCAGGTAAACACTAGCAAAACAAAAAAAGAAATAAATCACAATCCCGGTATTTTCATTTTTTTAAAAATAAATATACTCTTTTAATAACTTGTTTATTAATTAAGAGCTACCGGTAATTCACTATTTCCCCAATAATTATTCACATAGTTTATGTAACATAATGGTAACATAATTTTATTTCAAGGTCATTTAATAAATTGTTGGTTTTATTTGAGGGTTTCATGGAATACTCTTTTTTAGCGTGGTCCTTATAAAATGTGTAGCATTTTTAATCAAAAAACCTTATATCTAACTGTAATGATTATGTTAAAATAGTACCAATGCAAATTTTGAGTACATATTAAGATTCAATATTAAATAATAAAAAAAAGGCCCAAATGTAGCTTTTTTTTCTCATAAACATGTAGTTTATTTTTAGGGATAAAATTTTCTCATGAATTCCTTATTTATTAACTTTATTAATTTTTTATTTATTCTAAATACACATTAATTTGTGTAAGTATTCAGTCCCTGAAAATATGAATTAACTATAATAATCTCTATTTATTAAAAGAATGTTAGAAATCCTTGCTTATTAAACAGTTTAAACTCCTCTCTGCTGCAAGTAAACAAAACAACAGGGAGCCCGCAAATTCAGAATACACAAGGGGGCGGAGCTATCATGTCACTCAGAACCTTTTTCACACATGAGTGAACAAAGCAGTCCCAGAAAGCAGTCCCAGGGGCAGCTGGGACTGCTGGGACTGCTTTTCATAGCAGTCCCAGAGCAGTCCCATAGCGGTCCCAGAGCAGTCCCACAGCGGTCCCAGAGCAGTCCCACAGCAGTCCCAGAGCGGTCCCAAAGCAGTCCCGGGGACTGCTTTCTGGGACTGCTTTGGTGTCAGGTTGGGTCTGGTCGGTACTGTAGTATTAGAATTGGTATTGAGAGTAGTTGATACTGAGAAAAAGTTTACCTCAACCCCCCCCCCCTCCTCTGGTGATATAAGGATTTTCGACTTTGGGCAACTTTTCCCTTTCTTCCTCTCTCTCTTTCTTTTTTTTTTTGCTTGTCAACTTTTTCAGGTAAGTAAAAAAAAATTCTCTGGCTGCCCCCCCCCCTTTCAAAAACAATTCTACGCGCCTGCCTGTGTACATGTTGAACAAAATTTCATGAATAAAATACTTAAGTTTTTTCAGGACATAGTTCAAAAACAAGAATATAAATTTGTATCATCTTGATAATGAAGTAAACAAACAATTCACATTGCTTACAGTTTTTTCTACGTACGTGTTGGCTGCCATATTGAATTTGAATGAGCCAAAGAAATACGAACGCTTACTCTGGATTCCTGCCTACATTTTGGAACCATTTAATTTAAAATAGATATCAATTTGGCCATAAAATGTTTGTTTAATACAAAGAACAGTTCAATGGTAATTGATGAATTGTCTTGGTACCAGTGCTAAACAGCAAGTTATTCATAATTCCATGTCTTGAAAAAAGGGAGATAGACGATATTTTCCATTGAAATCGGATTTTCAGTCATCACCAAATTAAAAAAAAAAAGTCTTGGATATGATTAAATGTTCTTTATATCTTTTCTTATGTTTTAGGCAAAACAATAAAACTTACCTGGTAAATATATCAATAAAATATAACAGTTGCTTAGTTTGGTTATTGAATACCCAAAGGCAGGGTAGGGGAGCAAAAAATGCATGTCAACTAATCAGTAGTGCCCCTTTCACACATGAACCCCTGACCCTTAGGCCTAGATCCAAACATTGCACAATTGCATCCTTGCTTTTCAAAAATATTTGATTAATACCAAGGAACAGATTTCAAACAATTCATTCATTTTTAGTATATAAGTAACCCCCCCTCCTTGTCTATGGTACCCCTGACCCAGGGGCCTTGAAATTCACAGTTCTGGAAGATTAGGACCCTTGCTCATCATAACTATATAGGTATATTCACCTGCTTAATACCTAGGAGCAGAAAGGAAAATTTTCAAACAATTCATGTATTTTCACTATAATATCAATAGAGCCCCGCCCTAACAATAGAAACCCAACCCTGGGGCCATAAAATTCGCAATTTTGGAAGAGGCATTCTTGTTCATCATTACTATAGTATAAACTTAGTTAGTTTATTTAATACCTAGGAGCAGAGAAAAAAAATCAAAGAATCCATGTATTTTCACTATATAATCAATAGAGCCCTGCCCTAACACCAAAACCCCTGACCCTGGGGCCATAAAATTCACAATTTTGATAGAGGCGCTCTTGCTCATCATAACTATGCACTTAGTTTATTCATTTAATACCTAGGAACAGAGAAGAAGATTTTTAAAGAATTCATGTATTTTCACTATATAATCAATAGAGCCCCGCCCTAACACCAGAACCCCTGACCCTGGGGCCATAAAATTCACAATTTTGGTAGAGGCACTCTTGCTCATCATAACTTTGCACTTAGTTAGTTTATTTAATACCTAGGAGCAGAGAAGAAGATTTTCAAAGAATTCATGTATTTTCTCTATATAATCTATAAAGCCCCACCCTAACACCAGAACCCCTGACCCTGGGGCCATAAAATTCACAATTTTGGTAGAGGCACCCTTGCTCATCATAACTATGCACTTTATAGTTTATTTATTTAATACCTAGGAGCAGAGAAGAAGATTTTCAAAGAATTCATGTATTTTCACTATATAATCTATAGAGCCCCACCCTAACCCAGAATCCCTGACCCTGGGGCCATAAAATTCACAATTTTGGTAGAGGCACTCTTGCTCATTATAACTATGCACTTAGTTGGTTTATTTATTACCCAGGAGCAGAGAAGAAGATTTTCAATGAAATAATGCATTTTCACTATATACTTATTTAGCCCCGCCCTAGCACTAGAACCCTTGACCCCAGGGCCATGAATTTCACAATTTTGGTAAAAGATTCAATGCTGATTACAATCATGCAAACAGTTTGACTGCTTGATGTCCAGGAGTAAAGAAGAAGATTTTCAAAGATTGCACTAATTTTAGTGGTTTTGGCCCCACCCCTCAGGCCCCAGGGGGGCAGGGATCATGAAATTCACAATTTTTGTTCCCCTTTACCCATAGATGCTTTGTGCCAAATTTGGTTGAAATTGGTTCAGTGGTTACAGAGAAGAAGCTGAAAATGTTCAAATGTTAACGCACAACACACGACGCACGACGACAGACGAAAACAGATGGCAATAGGTCACCTGAGTTTACTCAGGTGACCTAAAAATTGACTTGGAGGTAGGCGGAGAACAATACTATTGTTCGCAGTTCTTTGCTCCAGTGGGCCTTGAAAAATCCGTGTGGTGAACAAGAACGGTTGAATACTTGCCTGCATGTGATATACATTTGTAGTGGTACAACCAAGGAAGTATGGTGGCATATTTCTGCCCCCTACATGCAAGATAAATTATAATGTTAACAAGCAACATAATTATGTAGCCATGCAACATTTTTATGTCAACATGTAAGTTAATAATATCATGAAATGTACCAAGAACTTTTATTACAGATTACAAATGTACTGCAATCACAAGAGAATTCTTGTCTCAGTTCTTAATTTGTTTGTGTTTATTTTGACATCTTCTACAGGATGTAATGTACAACATTTGAAGGGATTACGAGGATAATTATCATTATACAGGTATTTATTTTTATGCCCCACCATGAATATGGCCGGGGCATTTAGTGTTTGTCATGTCCGTCTTCCATCCTTCCGTCTGTCCTTCCGTCACATTTTGCATTTATCTCTGTTCAAAGCTAAGTTTCAAAGAAACTATCCAAGATATTTTTATCAAACTTCATATGCTGATAGATATTGATGAGAGCTATGCAACTGCATCAACATTTTTGACCTTGACCTTTCCTTTGGCCTTGACCTTACTTATCTTAAATTAGTGTTTTGCTCAGTTTTAAAGATACCATTCGAGATATTTTTATCAAACTTCATTAACATTTTTGACCTTGACTTTTCCTTTGACCTTTGACCTTTGACCTCACTTTTCCTAAATCACTGTCAAATTTCACATGCTGATACATAATGATATAAGCAATTGAACTGCATCAGCAATTTTGACTTTGACCTTTTATTTGACCTTGACCTCACTTTTATCAAATTGTGTGTAAGTCAGTTTTTATTGAAGAGATCAATCTAGATATTTTTATCAAACTTCATATCTTGATACATATTAATGAGAGATATGCATCTGCATCAACAATTTGACCTTGATGTTTCCTTTGACCTTTGACCTCACTTTTCCTAAATCACTGTCAAACTTCATATGCTGATACATACTGATGTAAGCAATTCAACTGCATCAACAATTTTGACCTTTTATTTGACCTTGACCTCTCTTTATCAAATTGTGTTTTTAAAAGTCAGTTTTAAAGAAACCATTTATAATATTTTTACAACTTCATATGCTGATACTTACTGATGAGAGCTGTTCAACTGCATCTACAGTTTTTAGCTCGACTGAGCAGAAAGCTCAAGTGAGCTTTTCTGATCACCCGTTGTCCGTCGTCCGTCTGTCTATCCGTCCGTCTGTCCGTCTGTAAACTTTTCACATTTTCAACTTCTTCTCAAGAACCACTGGACCAATTTTAACCAAACTTGATACAAAGCATCCTTGGGTGAAGGGGAATTTAAATTGTTAAAATCAAGGCCCAAGACCCCTTCCAAGGGGAGATAATCAAGAAAATACAAAAATAGGGTGGGGTCATTAAAAAATCTTCTTCTCAAGAACCACTGTGCCAGAAAAGCTAAAACTTATATGATGACCGTCAAGCGAAAACCACCCTTAAGTCAAAATTTTGACATTTTGAGTTGTTAAGTGGTCCTGATAGAGAATTTTCTCCTCTTTCAAATGATATATAACATGTCATTGTTCGAAGACTAGATATTAGTGAAATTTTTCAAGTAAAAAATACGAATTCTTCGCCATGACGCTGTGTTTTATCGGATAACGTCAGTTATTTTGTTATCACATTTCAATGGTTGTGTTGTAAAAACTGCACAAGAAAAATCACCTCGGAAACAAATGACATTACATAAGTGATTCTTATTTAATTACGTTGTTATTGTTCCTTTTTATGACCAATAATTTTAGCATTTTAGAAGTCAGGTTTTTATCACCCCCCCCCCTTTAAAAAAAGACATGAGGTAACGAGATGTTTTGTTTCTTTTTTTTTTTAAAATCATTTTTGTCAGTTTATTTTTCTTTTTAAGGGAGGAGATTTATTGTGCCTTTAATGCCCTTTATCTGTTTATATGGTCTATGCTCTTAAAATCTCTACAGAAAACTGAGATTCATCCAATACTAGAAACTTTTAAACCCCCCCCCCCCCCCCCCAATACACAGATCAGATCAGATTGATGGTTTGCATGCTCTTTTGTTTCAGAAGTTTTTTTCGTCATTTTGTGATTGAACAATTTGAACAATTTCATGATATGGTATGTCGGGTCAACATATGAATGAAAGTAACTGTTGCTAATTGATAATACATGTACGTTGTCGATATCTAAATTTATAAGGCCACAGAAAAAAAAATTTCTGTTTCTCATGTATACGAATTTGAATAAATTTGGAATACGGAAATTATGTCTGCTAATAAGGGACATTCTGATAACAAACGGCCCTATCATTTTCCAGAGAAAGAAATTGATTGTATACTGTTTAATGTCCCTCTCGAGAATTTTTCATTCATATGGAGACGCCGCCGCTTTCCGGTGGAGAAAAATTTTGTCCTATACTCAGCACTCGAGGACATTGAGCAGGTAGGGATCTTTTTCGTGGCAGCACCTACTGCGACCCTCGGTCTCATCCGATGGACCGGTCTCCGCGCCCCTCGGTGGGATTCGAACCCGCGTCGAGAGAGAGAGAGAGAGAGAGAGAGAGAGAATATATTATTTCACACATAAATTAAATCAAGGCGGTCGTCGAAAATACTTTCTGCCCTTGTGGGTTTTTTTTTCAAATGAAGTTATTATTTTTTGGAGCAGTTTGAGGAACAGATTTGATTCCTTCTTTCTATTAATCTCGCAAAAATGGCTTGAAGAGCCTTATCGAAGTAAATGACCTCTCTGCTCTGACCCTGCATTAAAGATGCATATAATACACATCTATACCCATTTAAACTTTAAATTTGGTACTGAGCTTCCAGTAATTGGAAGGACCCCCTTTATGTTTTGAAAATGTGCATTTGTCGCCCTTCGTGGTGGAAAGCAAGTTCACAAATCAATTAACTTCTCTCTGCGTCTCTATATATTTTACTTATCAAAGGAATATTAACATCCACCACCTTTTATCAATGTACATGACTTGCAGAGGAAGTAAAATTTTTGCCTGATAGCAAGTCTGCATGATGAATAAATGTCTGTTTTTAGAAAAGAATTATTTGAAAATAATTGACAATGTGTTTTTCCTGCTTAATTGTAGACGACAATTTGCTTAAATTATGAAAATTAAAACCTTACCTATATGCGTATTTGTTTCAGCTAAGCAGATAAAAATGCATTAAAATTACCGGGAGTGAAATCGTACTGAATTTGCAGTGTGGCTAGGGTCAATATGTTTTTAAAATGAAAAAATAATTATCAGAATGAAGATTTCCGCACAGGATAAAATTTTTAAAACGTAAAATTTAGAGAGAGGGGTAATGCTGCTTTCTCTTTCAGTCACGCGTTTCGTGCACCCATTCATTTTTATTTTTCAAAGAAATGAAATGTGAATCACTGTCACATGTACACTCTTAAATAACAACTGATTTCGCCTATAGAATCTAAGAAGTTTCCCTGAAATACACCATCGGAAACAATGACCAATACATACGATCCTCGCACATAAATTCTGGACAGATGCGGATTGAGAGTGACATGAGACAATTTGTGCAAAAATCATTGAAACAAAGAAACAAAGAAGGAGAAAGAGTTTTCTATATGTACATGTACTAAGTATAACAAACATGGCAAAATATGTACTCCAAAAACACTGTAGATCAACTTGTCATATATGTACATGCACGTGGAGCGAAATCGATAGTGCATAAGAATAATCCAGTGCATAAAGCAGGAGGTGCAGCGGGTTGTACAAACAGCCTTGAATATGGTGTTAATGCCCCTGCATGTCTACTTCCTGCTGGCTTATCCCATCCGTCACGAAACGAAATATGATTTTCGAGTTTGGGCATTTTCCCCTCAACTTTTTTCCATGTTATTTTTTTTCTCTGGCCCCCCCCCTTTTCAAAACGATGCTACGTCACTGTACTGTTGTGTAATTGTGGTTTGATTGGTTGATTACATGACTCATTTAAATAGATTAAAATAGCTTAAATAGAGTTATTAGCCCCATGCTAAATATTTGATCAGTTTTTAAGTTTTATTTGAATCGGTTTAATTAATTTTATTTCTATAACCTAATCAAAGTTAAAGTTGCTTATACCCTCCCTGAACCGTGTAGTACTGTAGTACTAGGATACAACACAATTTACAGATTAAATGATTTCATTTTCATGATAATTTCTTATCTTTTCCTAAAACATGGAGGCTGCATTCGTCTTTGAGTAACTGATCGAAGGATTCATAATGTTGAATTATTATTCCAACAGTTTAAAAATAAAGAAGTATATCAATTTTTTAAACTCTTTTTTTTAGCAAATATTTTAAAGAATGAATAATTAGCAGTTCCTACTTTCCCCTTTTAATATCAAAAACATGCAAGTAAGATATACACAGACATCGAAAAATCTTGGGAGGAAGTGGTGAATACTGAACGCTTCCTGTTGCCAGGTAACAATAAATAATTATAACGCAGGTTTCTTCCCTTCGTTAGCGGCATTTGTACATGTTGACATGTTAACATACATGTAGATTATTTCAAGTACATTATACATGTAGGAAGCGATTCATTTTTTATTTCCCTTTTTTTTTTTGGGGGGGGGGATTCTTGACAAGCAATAAGAAAGCAAAGCAAAACGAATTTGTTATAGTATACACCAGCCAAATTGTACCGAGGTCTTTGTTTCCCAAATTCAATTAATATTGATAAATTATACCTCTGTGACCTGCCTCCCTGTACCTTTAAGCTTGTTTTTGATGTTTGGTACATAATGCTGTTTAGTTTGCAATAAACTTACACACTTTTTTATGAAATCCAACACCTTAGCTTTTCACTAGTACTTTGATTAGGTTTTCTATGCTTTTTTTTATCATAAATACAGAAATGTTAATAAATATCAAATTGACAAAAAAAAATCATGTTGAATAAGAGTAGATCTATACGTTCTTTTTGTTGCTGCCCTAGCCTCAAGAAAATGTGCAACTTCTCCCCCATATTTGTGTTTTAGAAGTAAAAATAAAATGCTCATCGAAAATGAAAATAAAGGCGAAGATCGTGGCATTCGCTACTTTAAAGGATTTTCACCTTCAGTTTGCTGTAAATTATTTTTTTTTTCATACTCAGTGCTTGATAGTGGGCTTTAATAATTACAATTACGACTACTCATTATGTTGTTTAGTATAGGCATTTAGTGTATGAAGAAATATTTATTATGATGAATGATGCGTCTTCACACTGCATTTATTTGCAAAGTACGGCAAACATTTATGACGTCAACTTTAGCGCTCGTTTTCTCTATAACGTCATAATGCACATAAGGGTGGTTTTCGCTTGACGGTCATCATATGAAAACATCCTGGGTAGTGTTGATTCTAAATTGTTCAAGTCATGACCCCTAGTGGTAGGGCGGGCCAAAATAGGGAATCCAAGTTTTACATAGAAATAGATAGGGAAAAAACTTTAAAAATCTTCTTCTCAAGAACCACTTGGCCAGAAAAGCTGAAACTTATGTGGAACATCCTTGGGTAGTGTAGATTCTAAATTGTTCAAATCATGACCCCCGAGGGTAGGGCGGGGTCACAATAGGGAATCCAAGTTTTACATAGAAATATATAGGGAAAAACTTTAAAAATCTTCTTCTCAAGAAGCACTGGGCCAGAAAAGCTGAAACTTATGTGGAAGCATCCTGGGGTAGTGTAGATTATAAATTGTTCAAATCATGACCCCTTGGGGTGGGGGGGGGGCGGGGCCACAATAGGGAATCCAAGTTTTACATAGAAATATATAGGAAAAAACTTTAAAAATCTTCTTCTCAAGAAGCACTGGGCCAGAAAAGCTGAAACTTATGTGGAAGCATCCTAATGGTAGTGTAGATTATAAATTGGCCAAATCATGACCTCTGGTGGTAGGGCATAGTCACAATTTGTATTACAAAGGGGGGATATCTGTTAAAGAACAGCATGGCCAAAGTTTCTCAGGTGAGCGATGTGGCCCATGGGCCTCTTGTTTGACCTTGGCATTTCCTTTGATCTTGACCTCACTTTAATGAAATTAGTGTCAAACTTCATATGCTGATACATACTACTAGTAATGTAAGCACTTCAACTGCATCACTATTCAAGATATTCTGATCAAATTTCGTACATTTATACAAATTTTCATGTTGCTTTACTAATATACCCTCGGCGGGGCATTCATGTCCTCTGGACATATTTATAGTTACCTTTATATCTAACAGGTTTGTGACAATCGGAAAGTAAATTAAGAAATGTGTTACAGTTTTGAGAGTATCAGACAACTTTTATCAATGCATCATGAAACATTTCCATGAATAATCTAAATTAAACCATACTACATGTATAACATTAGTCTTTTAAGACATTGAAGCTATACAGAAATATTTACTCATTGTACTTAGTTTGTTTTGACAGGTCTCCCAGGATGTGCTGTTTAACTATGTAAAGCTAAATAGGCTGAAGAAATCACCATTTTAACAGGTTTCAAAAATATTTAAATTTTTAGCTCATCTAAGCCGAAGGCTCAAGTGAGCTTTTCTTAAGCTTAAATTTAGTTTTTTAGCTTTTGAGCTTTTCTGATCACATTTTGTCCGGTGTCCATCTGTCTGTCTGTAAACTTTTCACATTTTTGACTTCTCAAGAACCGCTGGGCCAATTTCAACCAAACTTGCCACAAAGCATCCTTGGGTGACGGGGATTTAAGTTATTTCAAATGAAGGGCCACGTGTAACGACGAAAAGTGACCCCCGTAGAATATTGACCAGGGGGTCATTTTTCTACGTAGAAAAATGACCCCGGGTCAATATTCTACGACAAATAGCGTCATTTTTCGACTGTAGAAAAACATTCCAGACCAGCAATTCTACGACTCCACACACGTTGAAAAATGACCCCCATAGAATTTTGACCCCCTACTTTTTTATACAATAAAACCTTATATACGAGTCTCCTGACATTTTTCATACTTTCAAATGCAATTGGGAGGAGTTTTTTTTTAATGTATTTTATTTCTTTCCATTATATATTTAATTGCATATCTTAATAGCAGCATCACTATCAATGTATCTGGTATGGATTTATTTTTGGCTTGTATAATCCGAATGAATATTGATTTATTGAGGAGCATAAATTTATTATTATATTTTTGGGTGTTTTTTAATCACTCAAAGGTTTTTCTGATTACTACCGGTATAAACTTTGAATTTTTTACAAGTCAAAAAACATAGCATAGAAGCAAGAGTATGGAAGGGAATTACCGCCAAAAGTCTATGTATCTTGCTTTTATTCTTATTCTGCCTACTTCTTTATGCTTTGTTATTAATGTAATTATATGTCACTTTATTGTTTTCATATTCGTCTTTATTACATTTCACTTTTACTTTTATCCTTCTTTATTTCGTCCTTACTTCTATGTTTCTTTATTCTTGTTAAGTCATTTTATTTTATTTTTAAATTGATACAATATCTTAAATGATTATCTCTATTACGAACGTTAACTCAATCACGCAAACAATGAAGCATATTCAATGAAGACGAATGTAAGTTGTCAAACCGTCAAAATTTAGTGCGGCATTATAACGCTAGGTGGTGTGGTGTTCGCTATGAGTGTTGGTAAAACTAGGTAACCAAACCCTGGTCGGGTTATTTGAGATTCTTTAATACGCCTTAGTACTTTAATTATCAATCGAACTTCTGAAGGTCTGATCCAGTAATCCGATCCAATAATGGAAACTCCATATTTATTTTCTCTGGCCACACAGGATATACAGCAGTGGCCTCTTTTTTCAGACATAACTTTATACTACCGGTATACTGAATATGTTTATTGAAATGCCCACCCACTTTTTGTAAGAGTACGGGTCAAATAAGTTAATGCAGGGACCTATATACTAAGTTAGTATATAGGTCCCTGGTTAATGTAGTACGTATAGTAGGAAGAAAATTTAAATTTGACTCTATAGAAGAAGTTAAATCTAAGCCAAAACTCACCCCGCCTTCGAAATAGGATTTCATTGGCATCGGAAGCAAATTGAAAGTGGGGGGGGGGCTAAGTGTAAGAATTTTCTAAGACCATCAAAAAAAAAACCTGACAAGCAAAAAAAAAAAGAAAAAAAGAAAAGAAAAGAAATGTCCATTTTCAGAACTCAAATATTCAATTTCGTGGGGGTGGGTGAGGGGGGGGGGGTAGGTTCGAACGCCAGTGCCAACGTTTTTTTCCCATACACCACCACTTTCCCCATTTTAAACCTATACTGCATCGTGCCCATGGCAAGTGGGGGGGGTTATAACCTATGCAGGAACGTCTGTACTAAGTCTATCTCTGGAAAAAAAGTGGGGACTAAGTCCAACCCCTCCACGGTTCCGACGCCTAGTATGTATTTTCAAGTTTTTTTTTGCGCTTGTCAAGTTGTTTTCAGCCGGGTACTTTAATATTTATTCTCTTGTTGCCCCCTCCCCACTTTCAAAAACTTACAATGCTACGTTACTGTTATCTCGCCTGTAAAATATAACTCTATTAAAGTTATTTGTTGGATAATTGAATTCTAGTTTAATTGATATAAAAATGTTCAATATTTTGATACTAGTTAACCCTCATAAATTGGGTTGTTTTTCAGAACCTTCCACTGTACTGAAGTTTATTTCATGACAGATAGTAACTGCTCATGTGCGTGATTCTAGGGGCAGGGCTTTGCAAAGGAGTGAGGAGCGTTAATATGGGTAGGCAGGCGCGGATCCAAATTTTTTTTCCAGCGCGGGGGGGGGGGGGGGGGCACCCCAGCCCAAAAACAAAAATTCCAATCCCAGAAATTACTTGACGAGCATAAAAAAACCTAAACTCGCCCAAACGTCAAAATCCAATTTCGAAGGGAGCGTTTAACTTTTTTCCTTGCTTTAGTATATACATTTTTAAACCTTGTAAATTCCAGGGGGTCCTTACACCCCATCCCCCTCTAGATCCGTGCATAGTAGGCGAAGTAAGAACTAGGCTTCATGCATCCAGACATACTAGAAACTCCCTGGTCTTATTTTCAGCGTTAATATTTCTTATTAAAATAGCACTTAATTTTCAATAAAGAAAGAAATATCTTTAGTACGCATCGTATTTGTGATCAGCCAGGAGAGCTAAAAAAATCTTAGAACTCGGAAATTCTGTTTGGTGGTGATGAGGGGGGAGGGGTCGTCAACTTTTTTACAGTGCTAAATTTTACTCATACCAATAAGTACATGACTTTTAATATATAAATTGACTATAAGTACTGCAACAAAAAGGGTAAGACAGGGACGTAGTATCAGGGGGGGGGCAGGGGGGAGGGCTCCCCTCCCACTTCCCCCCCCCCCGACCATACCTTTACAATAGAAAATGTTTACTTAAAGGAAGATTACCCCCCCCCCCCCCCCCCACACACACACACACACACACACACACATTTCACCACAGTGGATATAAAAGAATTTTTCCCCCAAAAAATTGGAATTGAAAAATAGTTGTTCTTGAAAAAAGTTAGCCACTTTGCCGATGGAGAGCTGCAAATTTGTCCTATATACTTAGCATCACTATGTTTCACTTCAAAGGGAAATCTTACCATTTGGACTTTCGAGGGAATGGCATGTACATATATCGGGTACATACCTGAACTAATAACAAACATCATTCATTTGAAAATTTAAGTTCGATCGATAAAGTATTAAGGCAGAAAATTGGAAAAAAAAAACTCGAATAACCACGGCCCGGTTTGCTTACCTAATTTTACCAACACTCTTAGCGAACACCCCTGCCACCTAGCGTTATAATGCGGCACTAAATTAGGACAACTCGTATTCGTCTTCATTGAATATGCTTCATTGTTTGCGTGATTGAGTTAACGTTCGTAATAGAGATAATCATTTAAGATATTGTATCAATTTAAAAATAAAATAAAATGACTTAACAAGAATAAAGAAACATAGAAGTAAGGATGAAATGAAGAAGGATAAAAGTCAAAGTGAAATGTAATGAAGACAAATATGAAAACAATAAAGTGACATATAATTACAATAATAACAAAGCATAAAGAAGTAGGCAGAATAAGAATAAAAGCAAGATACATAGACTTTTGGCTGTAATTCCCTTCCATACAAGAAAGCAACATTTTTTAACTATATAAATTCAAGTCTCTTAGCTCTTTACATTTAAACTTACATATACATCTGTATGGAAGAAAGATATAGAGATAACGAACAGTATTCAATTTCAAAGTCCATAAAACAATACAAAATAAGGGCAGAGCAAAAACGGACCCCTGAAACATCAGAGGTGGGATCAGGTGCCATGGAGGAGTGAGCATTCCCTGCTGACCTGTCACACCCGCCGTGTTATCCTTGTCATGATCGGGAAATAACGAAAAAATCCGTCGTCAATTCAATGTAAAAATAATGGACAAATAACAATCAGCAATTTATTGCTGCATGAGTTAGGGAAGTTGATGAGAGAAAGTTAAGGTCATCACGTTTATCATATAGCTTGGTTGTTATATAACCATTAGCGTCTTTTTCAACTAAAATATCCAAGTATGAAACAGATGTGTCAGACTCTGTGATATCTTAAGACTTTTCTTATCTCAAGCTCTTCAGGATATATCGTATCGACGTAGGAATGGAAGTTACCTTTGTTGATTTACAAAACATCTTCGATATATCTAAATGTCGAGTTGAAGGCTACAGCAAGTGTTTTTTTCTTTTCATGCATAAGATCTTGCACAAATTCTGCTTCATTTGAATACAGAAATAGGTCTGCTAATAACGGAGCGCATTTAGTTCCTATGGAAATTCCAGTAGATTGTTTGAAGACTTGGTCTCCAAAAACCCATTGATTTTTTTTTTCAATCAGAAACTCAGGCATCTTTTTGATGTCAATTTCAAAGTACTTCTGCACGTAATCAGAGTGTGTTTTTTAACAAAATAATTTTGCAAATGACCAATTACCAAGTAAGAGAATTTTTTTCTTTTCTATTTCTTCTGAAAAAGCAACTGTCAATAATATCAAAAAGCCTGGACTTTAATTTATCGTAGGGAATGATTGTATATAAAGTTGAAAAGTTGTAAGTTTTAAGCTGTTGACCTTGGTAAAATCTTGTGATTTCAAATGTCCAAAACTGAGTTCTTTGGACTTTTTGAGTATCCACATCTGATTCATACCACTTCTTGAGTATATTTTTGCACAGTACTCTTGAAGTTTTTCCTTCATTTCTGTCAATATCTTATTGAGATGTAACCAAAGAGGCTTGGTTGAACATTAACTGGAACCCGCATCTTCGTTTGTAAGGATTCTTATGAAGTTCCGGAATCCAATATATAGGGTAGTTCAAATTCATTTTGGTTTTGTGGAATATTAAAAATATTCAAAACTGACATCGATTTTGAAGAATTTTTTTCCTCAGAAAAGGACGTATGAGTATAAGTAGGATTACCACTGGTAGAATTAGATCCACGTTATTCTAGAATACAATTTGTATAATGAGCCTTACAAACAAAGACAATATCGTTACCTGCTTTGTCGGCAGGAACCAGTACGTACTGATCGTGTTATCTATCTCATTCTTTTTCACTTCTGGATTATTGAACAAAGAAGGATATATGGTTTTCATATTGCCCCTCAGTCTTTTAATGCGCGACTTAAACATGGATTTGATACATTTAATCCATTCTGACAAAGTGTCAACGTCTTCTTTTTCATATCTGGCCCATTTTCTGTCGTAAATTTCATCAAAATCCATAATACTTATGAAATTCCAACGCCAGTTGAAGGAGCAGGGTTATTCATTCTGCTTTAAAATACACACTAAGTTTTTACCTACCTTATATAAAGTACTAATTATTGCCCCTCAGTCTTTTAATGCGCGACTTAAACATGGATTTGATACATTTAATCCATTCTGACAAAGTGTCAACGTCTTCTTTTTCATATCTGGCCCATTTTCTGTCGTAAATTTCATCAAAATCCATAATACTTATGGAATTCCAACGCCAGTTGAAGGAGCAGGGTTATGCATTCTGCTTTAAAATATACACTAAGTTTTTACCTACCTTATATAAAGTACTAATTTTTTCATGTATATACAGGAAATACCATACACATAGAGAACGTTCCTATAATGATATTAAAATTTCTCCAAAACTGGCAAAAAATTACTTCTGAGTGAATGACAGTTCATCCTTCAGAGATATCTATAATTTAAAAAAATACATCCCTTTCCAACACTTTTTTATCCCACAGACACCTGACCAATGATTGCTGTTACATCCCCTTTTTTCTGAGATATTATAGACATTACCTTTGCAAATTAATGAGCTCTAATTGTCTACCATGCCATTACTTCGATATAAAGTCGTAACACATACCGTCCAAAGTAAAAGTGTGGAATTTGGGGGTAAAAGTGTCTCAAACTCCAAGGTCAATGTTATAAGGTCAAAGATGGTTGTACACAAAAAGGTCTTGTCATAAAAATACATATAGGAAATATGAAAGCCATAGTCCCATCCAGTCTAAAGATATGGACATGATTTATGCTTTTGAAAAATAAAACTTTATTTTGATTATTGCAAATTATTTATCCGGGGTAAAATCAAAGAGATTTATAATTAATTAATTATGGAAACTTTTTAGCTCACCTCAACGAAGTTGGGGGAGCTTATGTAATACCCTCGGTGTCGGCGTCGGCGTCGGTGTCGGTGTCGGTGTCGGCGTCCCAGGTTAAGTTTTTTGGAGCAGTTTTCTTTTTAAGTACTTCTATGTCCTATATTGATTAGACATGCATGAAAGATGCTTCTAATGTGTTTCACTGTACCAGTCAAAGTTTCAGATGCTGCAATTTCAGCAAAGGAATGACCAGGTTAATGTTTTTGGAGCAGGTTAACATTTTTGGTGCAGTTTTTGGTGTAGGTCTCATGTCCAAGGAACTATAAGCCCTATGTTGACCAAACTTGCATGGATGGTACATCTAAGGATGCACATAACCAGGCTTGCTTCGGATGCTGAATCTGACCTACATTTTCCGGTTGAGTGAACATGTTAATGTTTTTGGTGCAGGTCTCATTTCCAAGTAACTATAAGCCCTATGTTGACCAAACTTGCATGGATGGTAAATCTAAGGATGCACATCAGCACACTTGCTTCGGATGCTGAATCTGACCTACATTTTCTGGTTGAGTGAACAGGTTAATGTTTTTGGTGCAGGTCTCATTTCCAAGTAACTATAAGCCCTATGTTGACCAAACTTGCATGGATGATACATCTATGGATGTACACTACCAGACTTGCTTCGGATGCTGAATCTGACCTACATTTTCCGGTTGAGTGAACAGGTTAATGTTTTTGGTGCAGGTCTCATTTCCAAGTAACTATAAGCCCTATGTTGACCAAACTTGCATGGATGGTACATCGTAGGATGCATACTACCAGACTTGCTTCGGATGCTGAATCTGACCTACATTTTCTGGATGAGTGAACAGGTTAAAGTTTTTGGGGCAGGATTCATTTCCAAGTTACAATGAGCCTATAATGGCTAAACTTGCGTGGATGATACATCTTAGGATGCATACTACCAGACTTGCTTCGGATGCTGAATCTGACCTACATTTTCTGGATGAGTGAACAGGTTAAAGTTTTTGATGCAGGATTTATTTCCAAGTAACTATGAGCTCTTTAATGACCAAACTTGCATGGATGATACATCTAAGGTTGCATTCTACCAGGCTGGCTTTAGATGCTGAATCTGAACTATATTTTTTTCTGGATGAATGAGGAGATTAAATTTTTAAGCAGGTTTCATTTCTAATTAACTATTAGACCTATATTGTGCAAACTCGCATGGATGATACATCTTAGGATGCATACTAATGGACTTGCTCCGGATGCTGAATTCGACATACATTTTCCAGATAATGGACCAGGTAAAAAGTTATGGGTGCAGGTCTATCACCAAGAAACTATAAGGCTTAAATAAACCAAACTTGCCCAAATGATGCATCAAGGGATGAAAACTCTTAAACTTGCTTCAGATGCTGGATTTTATCACATTTTTGTGATGAAGAGCTAGATTTAAGATTTTATATAGGTCTGTTTCAAAGTATCAGATCAAAATTTCATAAATGTTGCATTTTTGGATGTACACTTTTTGTTGGGTAATTGTGTGACTTTGCCTTACTTAATTAAAGGCAACATTCGTTGAGGTGAGCTCTGTAATCTCTGATTACCTATGTTTTCCTGACACAAGCTAGAAAATAACATTTTTTAAAGATTAAAATGACAACTGTGAAAACTTACTTTATAAAATGAAAAAAAAAAACGTTTTTTCGAATGCTCGTATCGTTGCTCTAACAGCTTTTAGTTAGAACATTTTAATATTATTTCCTTTGATGGGGATAAAACAGTTTGTATAATTAATGTAAGGTATTGTATAGCTTTGATTTCATTATCTAAGCTTAGAAGCTCCCAGAAATGACACTTCAAAGCATAAGGCAGCTTTATATTACCCGTATACATTCACCAAACAAGAATTTTCCCGTCAAAACGAATGTTTTTGCATCAAAAAATGACAAGGGGTCATTATTCTACGGGGTCATTTTTCTACAATGCACACGGAGAAAAACGACCCCAAGGCCATAATTTCTACAGAAAAGTGGGTCAATTTTCTACGTAGAATATTGACCAGGGGGTCAAATTTCTACGTAGAAAAATGACTCCCGGTCAATATTCTACGGGGGTCACTTTTCGTCGTTACACCACGCCCTCCTTCAAGGAGAGATAATTTGGAATTAAGGAAAATTTAGTGGGATGTTTTAAAAATCTTCTTAAGAACTATTGTGCCAGGAAAGATGAAACTTATGGGAAAACATCCTCAGGTAGTGTATATTCAAGTTTGTTCAAATCATGACCCCCGGAGGTAGGACGGGGCCAAAATGGCCGACCAACGTTTTACATAGAAATATATAAGAAAATTCTTTAAAAATCTTCTTCTCAAGAATGACAAAGCCATAATTCATCATATTTTTATGGAAGCATCCTCAGGTAGTGTAGATTCCATTTTCTTAAAGTCATGACCCCTGGGGGTAGGGAAGGGTCACAATGGTTGACCAAAGTTTTACATAGAAATATATAGGAATTTTTTTTAAAAATCTTCTCAAGAATAGCAAAGCTATAATTGATCATATTCATATGGAAACATCCACAGGTTGTGCAGATTCATGTTTGTTCAAATCATGACCCTCGGGGGCAGGGCGTGGCACAATGGCTGACCAAAGTTTTACATAGAAATTTATAGGAAAATTCTCATCTTCTTAAGAATAGCAAAGCCATGACTGGTCATGGGACTACTTTGGGATTTAAACT